>NC_133769.1:186389947-186471225 GCF_003597395.2 Chelonoidis abingdonii
GTCAGCAACCTTTCAGAAGTGCTGTGCTGAGTCTTCATTTATTCACTCTAATTTAAGGTTCCACGTGCCAGTAATACAATCCAATTTAGGATTTAGGAGCCTAAATCTCATTTTCAAAAGGGACTTAGGAGCCAAAATCCCATTGAAAGTCAACAGTGTTTTGGCTTCTAAGGGTCTAATTCCCTTTTTAAAATGAGTTAGCATCCTAAATCAGTTAGGCATTGTTGCTACCAGCAAATCTGAACCTTACTGTCTGACAGACAAGACGTTACAGGTGGGATAAGACACACAAGCAGGGGGGTGGGTTGAGGGACAGGATAACAAATAGCATAGGGTGTGCACAGTCCAAAGCCAAAGTGAAGGCGGCTGTCCTCTTGAAGACTAGCCTTCATCTGATGTGTGGTGAGTTATTTCAACTGGTCTTTAAAGAGGGCTGGTAAATATAACTAAAATATTGTACACAGGCTAGATTGCTTCTTTCCCACACCCATTCTTTCCCATCGGACTTCTTGAGATCGGTATAAGAGTATAGATCAAAGTCTGTACTATAGTTGATTCTCTTCTGTTTTAGTATATCATATGTAATGAGACTTATCCTAGAGCACTCGGTTTTTCTACTCACATTCAGTCTGTCTTGAAAATCGCTCCTGTAACTGTAAATGAGTGTGATATAACGTGTAATTTTTTTTTTCATTTCATTTCTTCATTTGCTATCATTTAACTTTGGGGGGAAGGGTTCACATGCTGATTTGTTTTGAACACTTGCTCCCCTTATGTCCCAACTGTTTCCTAAAATCTGAGCAGACAGCCCAAGGTCTCCCCTCCTTTTTTAAAAAAAAATATATATTCAAAGTTCACTATATTTTTTAAAAAGCAGCAAATTTTAAATAGAACTCAGTATGGAGCAGAATTGTTTTGTTTTTTCATTCTGTCTGGTCAACTGAAACAGAACATCTGTACCATCATCCTCACTGTAATTTTCCACCCTAGCAATTACCCACATGAGCAAAGATCGTGTGCTGTTTTAGATAGCAGGATATAATTGTGCAGGGTTTCTGTTGATCTGGGTAATTTAGTGGAAAAACTCCTGATTAGACTAAGCTTGCCAAAGCATAGTAAGGGATGCGTTAGATAGTTTACCTATAATTTAGCTTTGTTTTAGGCTAGGTACAGATTGACGTGTCTCTTAAAAAAAAAAAACCAAAAAAAACCCCAACAACAACAAAAAAAACCGAGGCATTTAAAAAATGTATTATTCATAGTTTTTTAATGGACGCTAACACTTTTGTTAATGCATAATTCATTTTCTCTGGAGCAAATTAGTCCAATATTTCACAAATGTCAAATATATTTAAATATTGCAAAATTAGTTTCATTTTTACTTCTTTTAGCAATATATTTTGAAAATGCATTCAGCTTTGTGGGTTGTTTTGAAAACACATCTTCTAGTTAGCAGTTGAATAAAATATTTATCTGACATGTTGACCTCAGCATGCAAGATAACTGCAATGTAATTCTTTTCATAGTGGTTACAGAATGAGGTTAAGTTCAAATTTCAAATTCATTCCTACCCACAAAGCAAGGTTACTGGCAGGTCACCTCTTCTGAGTAAATAAGGAGACATTTAACTTTGAAAACAAGTGAAGCTGCTTTACTGAACTTTTCTTGAAATGTTATTCTGCATGCAACTGAAGTAAATTACAGCAATAACTAAATTACAGTATCAACATAACCTTCCGTGCAAACTACAGTAAGCACAGTGGGCCAGATCCAAATACCATTAAAATCAAAGGAAAGAAAATGTGGCTTTGGCTCAGACCCTAACATTTCCAGGAGCTGAGAGACAGTTGCATCTCAAATGCCAATTGTAGAACTTACTTCTGGGAAAAGGTTAGAACTTTACTGAAAATATCCTGTTCTGGCATTTAGTTCTGGAGGACTGGGGTAACACATAGGAGACATGTAAGTGCCCTGCCAACTAGAGAGATGCTTTCAAAAGCATGTTACCACTTCCTTCAGCCAACCTGCCTGATTGGCATTTGCCTTTCAGGTCTTAAATAAAACCTTTAAATGCAAGGACACAAAAGCTCCTCAGTAAGCTGGAGGAGTTACCGAGTACAAAGTCATGCGACCGTTTCTGCCCCCCCCCCCCCAACAGCCCTCTATCAGCCCTTTCCTAAGGAACAGTGCTGATAGCAAGAGAACAAAGTAAACGAGATAAGCAACAACAACAAAAAAACCATCCATTAGACAACTTCTCATTTTGGGTTTTAACCTCTGTCCATTTGCATCTGGAACCCTGACTTTCCAAAAAGTCCATCCAGCTCCTCCTCCTGCATGACTTAAGCAGTCATTCTTATATCCTTTTCTCTAAGGACCTGGGCAAAGTGGAAGAGAAACTGTGCAGAGTAGACCAATTAATTACCTGGACCCGGCACTGACCCTATGTGCAATCCACTTCATGTTTTTCTATATTGCTAAACTAGCTTATCCATCTGCTAATCCCTTTCTAGCCCAATTAAACCTAACCTGATTCTGTGCTCTATGGTGCCTGCCCTCGTAAGTCATGGGAAAAAATATTTTACTATTTTTACTGTTTAAATGCTGAAACTTCAGTTGACACTTTTTTTTTCTGTCTATGGATCAGATTCTCCAGTGGTCTGCAAATTGTATAGTCATTTACAGCTGTGCAAATGGACTGTGAAATGTGACAAAATCAGCATAGTAATGGTTTACACTCCCTTTGCACTGATGAAAATGACTGCTGGTCAATGGAGAATGTAGCCCTATATTTTAGTGTTTCTGGAAATTCTGCAGATGATACCAATGTGTCTTAAGTTGATGATTTATTTGGGAAATATATCTGTCTTGGAATCCTGACTTTTAACTGCTCACATGAATTCCCTGCTCATGACTATTTTCTGTTGTTATTAACTGATAGTTATGGGCCTGATTTTTAAAAGCACTGTCACAAAAAAACTCCAGTTGAAGTCAGTGCTGAGCACCACTGAAAGCAGGCCCTCTGTGTGTAGCTATGTTCAGTAGTCAAATTTTGGTCTTCTATAAAAGACCTTATGTTATCTTCAATACAATAACTCCTCACTTAAAGTCATCCCGGTTAACATTGTTTCATTTGCTGATCAATTAAAGAACATTTAAAGTTGTGCAATGCTCCCTTCTAATGTCGTTTGGCAGCCGCCTGCTTTGTTGGAGCTAGCTGGTGGGGGCTTGGAACCAGGGTAAACCGGCAGCCCCCCATCAGCTCCCCCTGTCAGCTCCCCACTCCCCTAAGTTCCCTGTGCAGCAGCTGCCGAGCAGGCTAGCAATTGCGGAGAGTTTAGCTGTCCCTCCCCCAACTACCATGCGCTACTTCTGCCCTCTGCCTTGAAGCTGCTCCCTGGAGCCTCCTGCTTGCTGTGGTGGGGAGAGGGGAGGAAGAGGAGGGCTGTCAGGGTGTCCCCCTCCCTCCTGCTTTTATTTTATATATATAAAAAAAAATTACCCTCTCACCCCTATGGGTGGTATGTGTCTTCCTCAACCTCAGGTCCTCTACCAGAGGCCTGGGAGTTTGAGGGTTCTGCGCAGTTTCTTAGCTGTTCCTAGCACTGCACTCTTCTGGACAGAGAGCTCTGATGTTGTTCCTGGGATCTGTTGGAGCCACTCACCCAGCTTAGGAGTCACAGCCCCGAGTGCTCCTACCACCACTGGGACCACTTTGGCCTTCACTTTCCACATCCTCTCTAGTTCCTCTTTCAGGCCCTGGTACTTCTCCAGCTTCTCATATTCCTTCTTCCTGATGTTGCTGTCACTTGGCACTGCTATATCTATCACCACCACTGTCTTCTGGTCCTTGTCTATTACCACGATGTCTGGTTGATTGGCCAGTACCTGCCTGTCCGTCTGGATCTGGAAGTCCCACAGAATCTTAGCCCTGCTATTCTCCACAACCTTCTGTGGAATCTCCCATCTGGTCTTGGGAGGGTCTAGCCCATACGCTGTGCAGATGTTCCTGTACACAATGCCAGCCACTTGGTTGTGCCGTTCAGTGTATGCTGTTCCTGCCTGCATCTTACATCCTGCCACTATGTGTTGGACTGTCTCTGAGGCCTCTCTGCACAGTCTGCACCTTGGGTCCTCTCTAGTGTGGTAGACCCCTGCTTCAATGGATCTGGTGCTCAGTGCCTGTTCCTGTGCTGCTATGATCAGTGCCTCAGTGCTGTCTTTTAGTCCAGCCCTTTCCAGCCACTGGTAGGATTTCCCAATGTCAGCCACCTCAGCTATCTGTCGATGGTACATCCCATGCAGGGTCTTGTCTTGCCCATGGCACTTCTTCTGCTTGGTCTTCCTCCCATGTCTGCTGCTGCCTCAGGCATTCTCTCAGCAGCTCATCTTTGGGGGCCATCTTACTGATGTACTCCTGGATGTTCCGGGTTTCATCCAGGATAGTGGCCTTGACGCTCACCAAGCCCCGCCCGCCTTCTTTCCGGCTGGTATACAGTCTCTGGGTGTTGGACTTGGGGTGGAAACCTCCGTGCATTGTGAGGAGCTTCCGGGTTTTCACATCGGCAGCCTCCATGTCCTCCTTTGGCCAGCTCACTATACCGGCAGGGTATCTGATGACCGGCAGGGCGTATCCGTTGATGGCGTGGATCTTGTTCTTCCCACTGAGCTGGCTCTTCAGGACCTGTCTTATCCTTTGGTGATACTTGGATGTTGCTGTCTTCCTTGCCTCCTCATCGTGGTTTCCATGTGACTGTGGGACTCCAAGGTACTTGTAGCTGGTCTGTATGTCTGCTATGTGGCCCGCTGGTAGTTCCACCCCATCAGTCTTGACTACCTTCCCTCTCTTCACTACCATCCGGCCACACTTCTCCAGTCCGAATGACATCCCGATATCCTCACTGTAGATCCGCGTCAGGTGGATTAGCGAGTCGATGTCTCGTTCATTCTTAGCATACAGCTTGATGTCATCCATGTAGAGGAGGTGGCTGATGGTAGTTCCACTCCTGAACCTGTACCCGTATCCAGTCCTTGTGATTATCTGGCTGAGGGGGTTTAAGCCTATGCAGAACAGCAGTGGGGACAGTGCATCACCTTGGTATATGGCGCACTTGATGGCCACTTGTGCAAGCTGCCTTGAGTTGACTTCCAGTGTTGTCTTCCATAGTCCCATTGAGTTCTTGAGGAAGGTCCTTAGTGTCCTGTTGACTTTGTATAGCGCCAGACATTCACAGATCCACGTGTGCGGCATTGAGTCGTAGGCTTTCCTGTAGTCAATCCAGGCTGTGCTCAGATTGGTCTGTCTAGACCTTGAGTCTTGGGCGACTGCTCTATCTATGAGCAACTGGTGTTTTGAGCCTCTGGTGTTGTTCCCAATGCCCTTCTGAGCTGTGCTCATGTACTGGCCCATGTGGTCCTGTAGCTTGGCAGCTATGATGCCTGATAGGACTTTCCATGTTGTGGGGAGGCAGGTTATTGGCCGGTAGTTGGACGGTTCTGTTCCCTTGCAGGGGTCTTTCATGATCAGCACTGTCCTTCCTTGTGTTAGCCAGTTTGGGTGGGAGCCTGCTGCTAGCAGCTGGTTCATCTGTGCTGCTAGGCGTTCATGCACTGCTGTTAGTTTCTTTAGCCAGTAGGTGTGGATCATGTCTGGTCCAGGTGCTGTCCAGCTCTTCATGTTTTTGACCCGCTGCTGGATGTCTTCTACTGTGATGGTGACTGGTTTCTGTTCTGGGAGATTGCTGTGCTCTGTTCTCAGGTCCTGCAGCCACTTTGCACTGGTGTTATGAGTCTTCTCTTTCTCCCATATGTTCTTCCAGTACTGTTCAGTTTCTGCTGCTGGTGGCTCTGCTGTTATTGTGTTGTTGCACTGCAGTTGGGAGTACACCTTGGATGGTTCCTTGGAGAACAGGGCATTTACTTTTTTGGCCTCTGCTTCTCTAGTGTATCTCCTTAGCCTGGTAGCCAGTGCTGTGAGCCTTTGTTTAGCAGTCTCTAGGGCTTCAGATGGAGTCAGGCCCTTGTATTTTTTCAGTAGCCGAGTCTTATCCTTAATCTCTACACCCTTCTGTAGTTCCACCAGCTGACTAACTTCTCTCCGAGTCGCCTTGATCTTATCCTCCAACCTCATTTTCCAGGGTGGGTACATACTGTTGTTCTTCTTGATCGTGTAGCCAAGCATCTCCAGGATTACAGAGGCTGTAGCGTATACCAGTTCATTGGTTTGAGTTATGGTGGTAGTAGGGATTGTCATGAGGGCTCTATTGGCATCTTCTAACATACTATCTGATGGTACTTCTCCACTGAGCCTTGGTAATCGGTCTCGAGGATTGACTGTAGCTAGTTTCTCCATGATCTTATGCCTCATATCAGCTGCTGTGCTCTGCAATGTGGCAGTGAAGTTTCAGCTTCAGGTGTGGGCTGCACATCCACTTGTTCTTCCAGGTCTTCTTGAGTCTGGGATGTAATGTGGAGTTGGTCTATCTCAAGCTGTGAGAGCAGCTTCCTCTTTACTATGTTGAAGCGTTGGGTAACTAGCTGTTTCTCAGTAAGTGTGGATGTAGGTCTTTTGTCCATCCACAGTCCCCTCATACGTTTCATATATCCCCTCTCATTAGGTCTACTGTTGTAGTAGCATTCCATCAATTCCAGGTTCTCTTGTCTCGTCCATGAATGGTTTGTTCCAGTAGCCCACTTATCGTCAGATTGTCCTGGTTCCTCAACATCTGGCGCGGACCTTGTTAATCCGGGCGACGTCCAAGCCGGCATGACTCTCCTAGTTCGTGTCACTCTCATATTTGAGGTAGGCAGGTGAAGCGTTAGGGGGTCTTTTGCCCAAGGACCCCTACTGAAAAGTTGGGTACCAAATGGGATTTGAACCCCGGTCTCTCGTATCAAAGGGCGGCGCTCTTAACCACTACGCTATCCAGTATATAAAAAGTCTGATGGAAAAAAATTTCCCTGGAACCTAACCCCCTTACTTACATTAATTCTTATGGGGAAATTGATTTGCTTAACATCGTTTCGCTTAAAGTCACATTTTTTAGGAACATAGCTACAACATTAAGTGAGGAGTTATTGTATCTAGTTTCTGAGACATGCCTGAAATGAAACAGATTCTACTAATATTAAAATGCTGTTCAAAATCCAGTATAATATATATGCTCCTAGGATATTCATAGACAGTATCTTTAATATGTGATTTTGCTGTGGGATGTCTTGAGTCAGTTTGTTTCTCCTGTGTGGAAAACCAGAGAAAAGATAACTCCATTTGATTTTCCCACTCTCATGAGCAGTTCAGATAGTGCTGCCAAACCTGCAGCTGGGGGAGAGGGAGGTTTTCATTGAGCTTTCGACAGTGACACCTCGGTCATCTTCCTGAGTGGCATCAGTTAACGTACCCTGCATAAATGTGTATGAGTAATTCCAGATCGATATTTTCTGTGTTATCTTGCACTTGTCTAGATCCAACTTTGACTCCTGTTGTGTTGCATAGTTCGTGGTTGCCCTTCCCCTCCTCACCACATGTGGCATAGGAGAAGGCTGTGTGCTTGGATTCTGGGGCTATAATAGTGAGACTAGTAGCTGAATAGCTTTGCAGAGGACTCCAGCTTTTCTTGAAGCAGTTCTGGGGAGGAGACGCCACAGCACAGAGTTAATGTGATACACGTTTAATACAGAGTTGAGCTGAATTAACACCCTAGGGAATCCCCAGTTCCTTTCAGTGAGAGCAATAACTGCAGCGTATGCTGGCTATGCGGTAATCCAGTTCATCTCTCCCCCACCCCCACCCCAAAGTTTGACTTCTGCGGATAGGTCCCTGTAGTCTGAGCATGTCACAGAGGTTCTTCTCTTGTTCTGAAACCCTCCTGTGCAATTATTCCCTGGCCTCTGATTTTTAACCATTCACACTTAGACCAAACTTTTTCAAACTATACTAACTATATGTAATATTTCTCATTGCATCACTAATCATTTTTTGGTGTAAGAACTAGTAGCAGCTTGTTAAATGTATACATGCAGAGGCAAATTTGACTGAATCTACTGCAGTCTAGAATAGCAAACTCCTGTGCCTTTTGGATATTGTCTTTTACATGTACATTTTGTTGTCTATTTGTTTAGTTATTGTAACATATTTTCAGATTCAAGAAAATGCATCTCACCCAGACGTAAATGCTCAACATTATCTGAACAGGGCAACCTAATATGAAATATTAAGACTTGGTAGATAGAGCAAAATATAGAAAAAAATGGGTTTGTTTTTGTTTAGACATAACAAACAGACAATTGTTATATACGACTGCCTTAAAGAGAAGTTCTTGAGTGGTTTAGGAAAAATTCTGTAGAAATATTTGTAATCAAAGTAGTATTTGTTGGATAAAGGTTAACAAAACCATACCTATAAGTAACTCTTCATTGAGCCTCAGTCCAAGGCTTGAAAGGAAAGTTATGAATGTAAATAAATACAAATCAATAGGAGCTCTGTTTTTATTATTTCTCTGGGAATTTCTGTACTCTTTGAGAGCAACTTGTTGCAAATTCAGCAGATGATTAAGTTTAACCGTGATCCTGAGCCAGCTAGATTGGCTTACATTCTATCAGCAAGGGATTTAAATTTACTCGGACACATTTTAATTGGCATTTATACAACATGTACGCACAGATGCTGAATTCATTGAGAAATCTTGAGTGCCATCTGTTTGACTAGCTTTGCCCTCTATTAAAATATACAATAAAATAAGGCCATATCTCTTTGGCTAGCTAGACTATTTATCTTGCAAAATACAATATTTTTAATTAGCCCATTAATAATGGGATATTTTGTGCTAGACTTTAATTGCCCACTTTAATTAAAAGTAACCTTATTTCACTTGCCTTCTTGTATGGCTTCTTGTTCAAGAACATTTTTGTTGAGAATTACAGTGCTTTACTCTTACATCTCTGGCAGACTTCTTAGAAACATACCCTGGGATTTAACAATTTCTGAAATAGATGCTGCTAATGTTGACTTGTAAATAATAATCAAGCTAAGTCATTAAATATTTCAAACCTTCTTCTGAGCTAATGGGAAGTTTTGTTTTGTTTTTATTTTAAAAAGTATAATGCACTGATTTAAATTGCCTACAGTGAAATTATGGCACCTAGATTTATTTTGTTTTAGGGTATGTACTGTATCTAAATTTTATGCTCGCTGTTCGGCATGAAAGACAATACGTATCTTCAAGCAACTGGGATAGTAAATGTAACTAAAGCACAGTCTTCATTTCTGTATTACATTAACAATAAATTAAATTTATTTATTCATATGCTAAATATTGATAAAAAGACAGAGTCACAGTTTGGGGTGATTTTCGTCCACTGTTTCTTCCTTGAATATGAGGTGGTATCAGTGGTTAAAAATGTGTTTTTCTTTTTGTTTTAAATCTTTGGTATGTCTGGTCATTGCCACATCATTCAGAACTGGACCTTCTTACAGTATTCCATGCCTTTATGTCTTCTCGATTAAATTCTTGCAGTATTTTCTGAATGGGCTATACCTGGAGACTACTTGGGAGTTACAAATGGTATGAAACGTGACTGCCCACCTGTAAATCTGTATTAGTGGAAACAAATAACACCAATTCTCCAGAAATGGGATTCTGGGTATTATTCAATGTCTCCCTTTTGATCCATAATGTCTCATATGGTTTGAGTCCTTACCTGTATTACAGACTCTCTTCCTGCTCTCTAGATTTACCAGCAAGACAACTGGTAGGTTGAGGCCTGATTCAGGAAAGCATTTAAGTGTGTGCTAACTCTATCCCTTTTCAGCAAAGCACTTCAGCATATGCTTAAGTGCTTTCCTGAAACAGGGCCCAAGAAGATGCCATGTCTATACAGCATTCATTATCCTGTCTATGGAATACTCAAAGCAGGTGCAGAACTAGTGAATTCTAAATCCCATTTTTAAACGTCTAAATTTGCATGTATTAGTCACTCTAATTGTTGTCATAATTACAGTATTAGCTGTTTGTTTCAGTTAGTACAGACAATAAAAATTCTAGTCTCCATTTATGCACCTGCAACACGTGCATTCTTCCAGCACTAATACATTCTTCCAGCACTAATACCTTGACACACAAGCAGTACTGTTTGAAAGTGAAAACTCCATTTGTCTGAATGGGTTTGTGTCTACAAATATTGTTAACCTCATATACAGCTATTAACGTTAGAAAAGGACACCTACAAAAAATGAAGGTCTCACTGAAAACCTAGCCTTATAAATTTGGGAGAAATATGTTATGACAATCTCCAAACTGTAGTAAGAGGTTGGTGAATTGACTTCCTAAAGTTCAAAGTCCTTTAAGAAGTTGAAGTAATACAACAGCAACATACTAAGGTTATAATTGTTTATTCTGACTGCCAAGAAATGATGTCATTAGTTTTTTTTTAAATATGTGACCCTATTTTCTAGATTAGTAGACAATTTCAAATATCAATACTTAATAGGGAAAATAACTTCTTATCTCTGTATTTTCTGGCTTGCAGTTCACTTACTGGTTTCTCAGTTGGTTTTCACGTTTTCTGGTTGATTGTAAAACTGATCTGAAGTAATAAAGTAAATGTGAACTTGCTGTCTGTTGATATGTAAAGTGTGTAAAGAGTAAAGTGAATTTAACTTGCCTTTATGTTTACTGAAGATCAAAGATATACAGTGACTTCTATCCATGAAATCAAATATCTTCTTCATAATCCTATCCATGGATTTGTTTTCCTCCTGAAATTTCTTCTCAAAGATGAGAGAGCTGATATTAGAATGTAATTGTTGAAGTTATAAAGATGGTGTGTAAAGTCTCCTGTTCTTACCTGTGTAAGATGTTCACCTTTGCTGATTTGTTTGCAGTGCTATCTATTATGTAAAGCTTGTTACACCAGTGTCTCAGCTTTCATCATTTCTCTATGGTAGGTTATATTGAAATAATAACAATTCCCATGCATACTGTGCAATTAGCCTTGCTAGACGATATTGGATGTAGAGATTCAGTTTCAAAGGAAAGGTTAAAACACCGCATGAATATCTTTTTCCCTTTGAAGTAGGCTGTTGAGACTTCATTTGGGAAGAAAAGGTATGGCTTCTCTGGCAGTGGGGACCAAAAGAATACTCACTTCAAATACTAACAAATCAGATTGTTTCAATCTGTGTGCAAATAATGCCCCATCAAATATCAGAGCTTGAAAGGGCTAAAGAGCTAATGAGTTCAATGTTGATGGATCTAGTGGATTAACTTTCCAATCACACTTGTGAAAATTCCCCTATCTCCTATGAAAAGAAATCGTATAAAATATATGCAGGTAATAGGATTTCCTTGACACTTATTTCCATTTTCTTGCTTGTTACCATCTTTGGTGTATTCCCACCCAGAAGGTTTAGTTTTTATTATCCATATTTTTTCCTATGCTTTTATTATTCAGTCCAAATGGGTGGTTGTGTGTGTTTCAAATGGTATGTAGATTAATTTCAGTGGTGGAAGCCTTTAATTATTTATACTGTTTTCGAATAATGTGCATTTCCATTGTTTATGGTACTGTTATTTTTGATTATGTATCATTGGTCTTGTTTTATTGTAAGGTTCCTCTGTTAATTAAATCTCCAGATATTTTGATAATGGGCTGTGTTCACAAGATGTATGATTCTGTGATCATTGATGGAATTTTCTGGTTAAGATTTTTTTTAAAGGGTGCTTGTAGAGCTATCACTTTTAATCTTTCTTTGCTTTTTAACATGAACAGAATCACCATAATATTGTTTATTGAACAGTTTTATGTTTTTTTAATTAATAAATATCCAGATATTATTCACATAGAGATACAATGAAACCAAGAGTTTAGCACAAAAGAATTGGAACTGATGATATACAGTATTGTTGACTTCCATTTTTTTTCAGAAGCAATAACATGGTTTTTGTTTTGAATTACATTCTTCTCCTTAGTGATGCTGATTTTAGATAAACTGGTTTGGTAGTGAGTAGATGGTGGATATATAATGATGTGTCTGGGCTCGTGTTCTTTATTCCAGGTCTCTGACATGAACAGAAAAATATTCTAGAGAAAAATATGCATAAATAGTTATAGAATTCAGCTTTAATACATTGGCTTTTAAAAATATACATACTACTTATTTCATTTCTAATATGAATAATCAAAATCTCAGAGATGCATTTCATTCATTGTAAAGGAAAATGTTCAAGTGGATGAAGAAAAATTAGTAATTAGAAAAATTAGTTTACATATCATAAACTTCAAGGACTCTCTACAGAGAAATACACTGTATAGGAATTAGCTGTAAGATCTCAGCTTGAAAATTCAAGAAAGATTCTAAGCAATCACTTGTAATTGTGGAGCACTGGAAGAAGCCAATCAATCTCATTCAAGTAAAGAGCAAGAGCCAAGCACTTTCTTAAGCAGCAAGCATTTTCCCCTGTGTTTTAGAATCTGATATGCAAACGAATGCTTCATTTCCCCAGGATTTTTAACAAAGAAGCTGAAACTAATGTTCAAGTTCTATTGTCCTATGTTTCTATATCCACTGGAGCTCAGGATTTTTGTATGAATGTTATTTCTGCGGCTCTTCTTGCTAGAACTGATGCTGTTATGCATAAAAGAGAGGATCTTAATAAACATTTAGATATGCAGAATATGCAGCCTGGAAAATAAATAGAAATGCTGACAGTATCAATGGAGTCCACACACAGTAACTAATCAGATTGTGTGTGAGAGAACACAGTGAGGAAAGGAAGTTTTGAACTGCTAAAGATGACCTGATGATGATGATGATAATACTTAGCTCTCTTATAGTGCTTTTTATTAGTAGGTTTCAAAGTTCTTTACAAAGGTTAGTATTATTTGAATAATCACACTTTTTGACTACTAAATTATAATGATGTTATAATGAAAAAGGTATGAATTTTTTTTTTTTTTACGATACACAAGAAACACAAGTATAAAGATTTTGGTTCCTGCAGATGTAGGAGCACCTGAGGGAGGAAAGAGCTCTTTGTGTCCTCCTGTCCCTTT
This sequence comes from Chelonoidis abingdonii, assembly GCF_003597395.2. Classification (NCBI taxonomy): domain Eukaryota; kingdom Metazoa; phylum Chordata; order Testudines; family Testudinidae; genus Chelonoidis; species Chelonoidis abingdonii. The sequence goes on from NC_133769.1 coordinate 186,403,001, forward strand.
GCTCACTCATGTATAGGCAGGTAAGATCTATCCATCATCTTTTATGTATGTATGTATTTTTAATAGTCATAACTACAAATCCCCATTCACCAGAATAGATTCAATATGTTTGTTTTCAAAAGCTGTCCTAAAAAAGTGGGGGAGTGTTTAAAGTTTTACTTAGCACTTGTATAGTGCTATACAGTGCTGTGTAGATTGATCTTCCAACCACTTTACAGCACTGATCATCATAACGAGTTTAATCTTAGTATACCAGCATTTTTGTTTTATAAGAATACAAAAAGATCCCAAGCCAATGGTCTGTGCGCCCTGCTAATACACACCTGTTCCCCGATATAATGCTGTCCTTGGGAGCAAAAAAATCTTACCACGTTGTAGGTGAAACCGCATTATATCGAACTTGCTTTGATCCGCCGGAGCGCACAGCCCTGGCCCCTTGGAGCACTGCTTTACTGCGTTATATCCAAATGCGTGTACACTGGAATGGGTTACCTAAGGACGTGGTGGAATCTCCTTCCTTAGAGGTTTTTAAGATGAGGCTTGACAAAGTCCTGGCTGGGATGATTTAGTTGAGGATTGGTCCTGCTTTGAGCAGGGGGTTGGACTAGATGACCTCCTGAGGTCCCTTCCAGCCTTGATAGTCTATGATTCTATATTGGGTCGCGTGATATCGGGGTTGAGGTGTACTTAAATCACAGTTCAGAGAGAAACTGATCAAACAAATACCATGTCAAACCTTACAACATATCCCATCTGTCTATCTCCTGCTTCTTCTCAAAAGCCCCACAAAATATCAGCCGACATGCCATGAAAGTTAACTAATGTGGGCTGCTTTGAATTAGAGGGAATTCAATTCCAGATTTGAGTGGCACTGATGGGGGGCCAGCACTCCATTCATGCTTGTACTGGGAAGGGTAATTCAGCTCACATTCTTTTGCTGATTGCAACCAAGTTAGTGTTTAATGAGGGGGAACTTTGGTCTTTCACCTACGCTGGTTCCATGCCATTTGGTGCATTATCAAAACCATTTTGGGATTTAGGTCAACAAAGCACCTTAAACACAGAAGCCACTTGGCAACCTGTGCAAATTACAGAGCTTTAATTTCACTAATCACACTAATAAATGTTCCACTTACCAAGCAGGCCGCCAGCTTCTGTGTTATTTTCAGCTTCAATACAGGCTTGAGTTGTAGGTGTATGTAGAGCACAGTAGTTTAATCCTGAAGTGATAAAGGTATTGATGAGGGTAGCAAAATCCACATCTGTAAAATAAGGCAGTACCAATCTTGGCTCAACTCAGCTGATACATCATCAGTGATCCAGAAGGTGTTCTAAGCAGCCATTGGTCCAGCCAAACCTCCAACTTATAAAAGTGACTTTATGATGGCAGAAGTGGGACAGAGATCCCCCACTCCAACATACAGTCTTTTTATATTGGACTGCCACAGTCCCAGGATAACAAATGAAGTCACTTTTTACTCATAGAGACTTAAACAGTGGGATCAGAAACACCAAATATAATTATAAAAATATACTTTACTGATTGTTTCTAGCATGAGATGTTCCCTTCCTCATGGAATTTCAGGCTGTGGAGTTTTGTATAATGGGCTTTTTAAAGAAGTCATATTGTGTTGCAGTTTCTCACATGACATTAAGTGCAGCTTAAACTGATGCCACCCTAGCACACAGAACCATGGTCCTATAGGCTGTCTTAGGGTTGCTGAAAACTAGACACACTGCCCTGCCTCTTCCACTGAGGCCATGCCCCCTCTCCACCACTTCCCCCAAAGCCCTGCCCCCATTTGTCTTGCCCTACCCAAAAAGCTGGTGTGATTCAGCAAGATGATGCTGATTCATCAGACCTGGAACAGCATGAGAGGTTTAAAAGAATCATTTGTTCTTTGCCTTTTGGAAAACTTTTGTTTCTGAGGGTATGGCTACACTTACAGTTGTACAGCGCTGGGAGTTACAGCTGTCTTCGTACAGCTGTGTAGGGAAAGCGCTGCAGTGTGGCCACACTGACAGCTACCAGCACTGCAGTGTGGCCACATTTGCAGCATTTCTAGCGCTGTTGGAAGTGGCTGCATTCATGGGCAGCATATCCCAGCGTTCAGTGGCCTTGCAAAACATGCTTTTCAAAAGAGGGGAGTGCACGGGAAGAGGAGCGAGAGAGGGAGTGGATTTTTGGAAGCTAGTCAGCTCCTGCCTTCAAGTTCTAGGCCTGGAACATACACCATCACAAAATGCAAATTACAATTTAAAGTTTCGAGCCCTTCCCCCACCCTCTCTTATTCCATTAAATGCAATTATGCACTCCTAAATAGCCTTTCAGACACGATAAGTAGTTGCAATCCAACATGGGCCCCCACCCCCAGCTGGTGTGGTATTCTCTATTCAAAGCAAACTGCTGTGTGAACATTCAAAAGCAATTCCCTGCCTGCTTCGCTCGCTGGAGAATAGCAGCTTGTTTGTTTTTTAGTAGACGCAGCTCGGGGCACCAGCGGATGATTTCAGCCACTCTTCTAGTATTGTTGATGAACAGGCATTCTGGAGATACCTCCTGAATACCCTGGAGGCTAACAAGCGCTTTTGGTGGCCAACACTTGATGAGCAAGCGCTGATCACTAGACACATTACAATCGTTATATACCCCAAGCAGACCAGGTGTACAGCCAGCGCTGCAGCCAGGGAGTTGCAGCGCTGGATGTGCCTTGCAGGTATGGACAGTTACTAAGTTGCAGTGCTGTAAACCCACCACCAGCGCTGCACCTCTCCAGTGTAGCCATGGCCTGATACTTGATTCCTTTCTACAACAAAATTCTACACAGAAAAATCATGTAGAAAAGCCCTCTAGCCTTAGGAGAGTCATTAAATGCTTCACCTGCTCTGTAGGTAGGCTTTCCCCACACACTTTCTCAGGGACTTCTTTATTTTTAAAAGAGAAAACTGAGTGCACACTCAAATGGAAGCAAACCTAATGAGCAGATTCAGTGTGGTATTATACAAATACATATTGACATTTACCAAATGTGCATCTGTTTACAATTGTGCCCACCTAATACTTAGGGGTTGTCTATATTAGAAAAGTTGTACAGCCTTAACTAAATTGTGAAGTCAGTGTAGTTAAATAGGTGATATCCCCTAATGCACTTAAACCCATTTAATCCTTGTTTAGCATATACCAGTAAAGTACTAAATTAACCCTCACTTAAGGCAGTTTGGTTTAAAGAGGTTTAAGTGCATCTACATTAAATGAGAAGTACCACCACAACTAATATGCAGTAACAAAGTTTAAAAAGTTTCCTCTAACATAGTCACAAACCCACCCCATCTCTTTTCTATGTGTTACGACACACCAAACGATACAGGAATGTGAGATTTTTTTTCGGGGTTAGGGCGAATGAGAAGAAACTTAGAAAAGGGAAGTTTCAGCTGTACAAACAAGAATGGCTCGCTAAAGTATAATATCCCAAGATAATGCCGAACAAACCTGGCAGCATATGTAATTCTGCTATAAAATGCAGCACACATTTTACAGGCTGCTGCTAGCTACGTGCCCCATTTTCCATAGTCCTGATCATCTTGTTTCTGTTTTAGAATCTTTAAATTTGGTACAGATTCTATGGCTTCTGGCATGTTATGCACAGTAAGATTTGTTTTGTAGAAATTAAGTCTTTTTAGGTGTCTAAGTAATTCTTTGAAAAGCTGGCAAGTGATTTTTGTCTGGTTAAGAAAGTATTGTATTTTAAATCAAATTTATTTTAAAAATTGTCGCTAGAATAAGCATCTGAGAATATTGTTTGAATAGAAATGTACTAATCCACACTTGATAACTGACAAAAAAGTACCCTTGCCCTACTTCCCAAAGATTGGGGGGGGGGCAGTAATTGGGAGAACATTGAGGGGTGCTGGGATTGTAGGGGCAGTAACTCGGGGGGGGGGAGGAATGCTGTAGGGGACACTAGGATTTTGAAGGGAGCAGTAACTGTTATTGGTGGGGTGTGGGGGAGGGCTAACTGGAATTGATGGGGCATTCTGTGGGTGGGTGTACTAACTGGCAGACAGGGAGCATTGGAGTTGAGGGACAGCTAACTGGCAGCAGGGGAGTATGTGGTATGTGTGTGGTGGGGAGAGGCAGTAATGGGGAGCAAAGGAGGCATGCACTGTTTGAAGTGGGGAGGGAGGTTCCTCCCCGGACTGGGGAAATCAGAGCACAGCAGGCAGGGCAGCTCTAGGCATTTTGCCGCCCCAAGCACACCAGGCAGGCAGCCTTCAGTGGCTTGCCTATGGAGGGTCTGCTGGTCCTGCAGTTTCAGCAAAGCACCCCCTGCGGCTTGCCGCCCCAAGCACGCGCTTAGCCTGCTGGTGGCCTGGAGCTGCCCCTGACAGCGGAGTGGAGGGGCGAAAGACAGGGTTCCCCCTGGGCTGGGCAGTGGCACCTATCTGCTGGACAGGCTGGAGCCGTGTCTGGGAGCCAGCCAGTTCTCTCCCTCAGCAGCAGTGGCTGAACAGCTGCTGCTCTTCCCATCCTCTCCGCGGGGAGGCTGATTGTGGTTACTCCGGTAACCGGACTCTTTATGTTCGGTCAGCAGTCTAAAACTAGACACCTGGCAACCCTACTTTCATTTCCAGTTGCGTTATGTCATCTTAGTCTGTCCAGAATAGGTTAGAGTTTCCCTTTTTTTTTAAATCCTATCATTCATTAATTATTTAACTTGCTGGTGATAGCAGACAAAGCATGCTGTGTTATTGCCAATAAGATTTATGCCAGCCAAATGTGGCTCATGCCATTTTTAGGTTGAACAACAATGCAAGCCACCTTCTCCTCTTTTGTTATTTTATGAAAGATGTTATCTTTAGCAACAACACTGAAGTTATGCAACTTAATTTTCTGTATCTATTAAAATACAAATGAAAATACAAGTTTTGAAGACAATGATGCTAACATAATATAAACAGAAGTATTAAATCAAAATTAAAATCTTCAGTAATGAAATCTGGTCATCTGCAGGTGTATTTGTATTCATGCTGAGCACTTCCCTGTGTTTCCTTTATTATTTCTGAATCAGACTGCTCGCTGCTGTTTTAGTACACAGTGTAATCCAAAATTTATTCTGCTCCTCTCTGCTTAGAATAAGGAGTCTTGTGCTAATAGAAATGCTGCCTATTTAGTTGTCTTCAGTAGCATTTGTTGCACATTAAACCCGATTGATGGGTTGTCTCTGAATATTTCATAGCAATGGAGGCCAGAATAAAAATCTAGCAGGAGTAGAACTTTTCCTTATAGTTTTATTCTCCTGTACCATTTACCAAAGGATATAAATGTGAACTGGTTACAATTCTAAATTCAGACCTGGTGAGTTTGCTGATGTCCAATGCATCATAGCACAGGTTTCTTCTTGTTGCAGCTAGTGACTTCACTGCTTGTTGCAATACAATACACTGATCCTTATAATTAGTAATCAGGGCCTCCCAGAGGATTCAGGGGGTCTGGGGCAAAGTGGGAGAGCTGCAGACAGGGCCGGTGCAAGAAACTTCCACCTTGTGCCCCCCCCGCCCTGCATCAGCTCCCTGCCTCCCCCCACCCTGATATGCCTCCCCCATGACAGCTCCCCCCCCGCCCTGAGGTCCCCCCAAGTATAGCTCCCTCCCCTGGGGAGCTATGCGGCACCTCTCCACCCCAGCTCACCTCTGCTCCACCTCCTTCTTGAGCATGCCGCTCCCACTCTAATTCTCCTCCCAGGCGTGCGGCGCCAAACAGCTGATTGGCGCTGCAAGCCTGGGAGGCAGGAGAAGTGGAGCAGCGACCGTGCACTCAGGGAGGAACGCTGTAAAAAAAAATTGGGGGCATAGCTTTTTGGCGCCCCCAAATCTTGACGCCCTTGACAACCGCCTAGTTTGCCTTAATGGTAGCACCGGCCCTGGCTGCAGCGCTTGTACTTACCCAGCTGCAGTCCAGGTCTTTGGCAGCATTTCGGTGGCGGGAGGCCCTTCAGTCGCTCTGTGTCTTCGGCAGCACTGAAGGGCCCTCCTTTGCTGAAAGGCCGCCGAAGACCCAGAGCGACAGAAGGGCCCCCCGCTGCCGAAATGCCGCCTAAGACCCGGACCACCACCGGGTCAGGACTCGCAGGGCCCCTGCGGGGCCCGGGACCTGGGACAAATTGCCCCACTTGCCCCGGGTGGCTCTGTTAGTAATGCCTCCAATTAATCTCCTTTCGAGATGATGATTTGGGTTTAAATTTAAGGATTTTTGTTGTAAATCATCAATTTTTGGACAATACTAAATTAAATCTATCAGACTGAGCATTATTTCTCTACATAGAAACACCAAAGATTCATACTTTAGAATGTGACTGAGTGGAACAAACATTCTTCTGGACCATTTCGAATCTAACTCAGAACAGTTAATTGCATTACATGGAGGCTTTATTTTCTCTAGCACAATTATTCCATTCTTTTCTGAAACCTGTATAAAGACATATCTTCCATTTTCTCTGCAGACTCTGTCTAGCCCTGTGTACTTAGCATCATACAATGTCACATATGAATTTTGGATGAAACAGAAAGATTTCTGTATAAGTACTGCAGTGGTTTGATAGATTGCCCATCTCTTTAGTGTGTACATATATAGGTTAGTTAGAAGATCTTTTACTGACTGTTATCTAAACCAGCAAGAAAAAGAAATTAGACAACTTCCTTTTTTTTAAACTTGGTATAGAAAAGTTTAAAAAGTACATGACATATTTGACATAAATGACTTTGACACAAGTTTGTATAATTGTTTTTACTGAAGGATTTTTCTTTGACCAATTATTATTAAAATACATTTTTATTAACTTAGACAAAAAAACAAGATAGTACTACTATTAGAATGAAAATGTGTCCATCCAATTGGACTTTCCTGTTTATAAGAGAACTAAAAGTCTGCTATAGAACTAAAATATTTTTCTCTAATATTGTCTACAGCTGTGGTGAGAAACCAAAGTCTAGTGAGATTATTAGTCCCCTGTAATAGACTAAACTTTTAGAAAGAGAAAGTAACAATTCAGCAAAATTTTTGAGTAGTGTTGTCTGACCATAGTCCTCGATGCCAGGAACTTCTGAATTCTAGTCCTAGCTCTGTCATTAAAATGTCGGGTGGTTTCAGACCAGTCACTTAACGTGACTTTCTGATTGATATTTCCACTTTCTGATTGATTTTTGAGGCTTGATCTCTGGCTAAAGATGACATAGGGGAAAGTTTGTGCAACAGTATTTTGGCTGTCTGAATATGCCAGTGAAAATATACTTTAAAATAATAAATTATAGTGTATTTTTGGACTGCTTTAGGACCAGAATGAAGATAGAGTTAAAATATAAGATGGAAACTGTCCTTTTTCAGGAAAAGTGGCATTGATCATGGTGGTATAAATTGCTTTTTATTTGATGGAATTATGAACAACTGAAATTTGCATACTGAACTTAAGTTCCAGGCTATAATGGCTGCAGAGTGAAAATTTTTGTGGAGGCATTCAGTGCATGAGGGTAGGGCTTCTCAGCATGGTATCACAATACATATGCGCAAGGGGGCAGTTAGAGTTGCCCAATGCAACATTAATTTTGTCATCTCCTTGCTTGTGGATGCTTAAATGTTCTTTCATAACATGATTTTAATGCAGGATTTCATTGTTTTAAATAAATAGAATTCTGTATAACACTTTTAGCTCCTTCGGGATAAAAGGATAAATACACACATGTTGATAAGTAGACCTGCTGCTTAAACTACTAATGTGCAAACAAAATAACTCAAAGTATCAAACTATACCTAGAAATGCGTAGATAATCCTCACTTTCCCTTTTTCTTAGGGGCTTTGGCACTGTTGTTTTCTCACATTTGTTCTGAGAGATTTTTTTTTCCTTTTTATTAATAGTGGGAAATACATACATACAATGATGTTTCTGTTTGAGAGCCCTCATCTCTCCTCTTTCTCACACAGAAGGTGCTCTTTACTCATGGAACTGGCCTTGTGGAATGTAGAAGACAGGCAGTGCCATCTTGGTGGCATTTCTCTTCACATTTTACCTCTTTTTTCTTTGGTAGCCCCATCTAATGGAAGCGGCAGGACTGGAGAGGCCTGCAGTAACTTAAGATGCTTCCCAGCTTGGACTTCTTTTTCTCCTCTCCCTTCTTACTTGGCTGATAGTCCAAGGTATCTAGAAGTTAGTGAAGAATTTGGTGTCCGAGCTCCTACAGGCTCAGTGCTGTGGAGAGGGGCAGTGGGAGGTAGCTGAGCCACATTTCAGAGGATGAATGTCCTTTTTTGAGGAATTCCCAAAGATCCTCGGTTGTGGGGGTGGAAATCCTGACTTTCTTAATTGTCTGAGGGGATACAAGTCCTGCCTGTTCCTAGATAGGAGAATTCACATGAAATTTCAAGTTTCAGCTGAAAATTGTTCCACTTCTTTGTATGGGTTATGCTTGCGGCCCATTGTTGTGGCTTAATAATTACTTTTAACTATTTAAACCATCATAAGCCTTACCCTCCCCAAAAAGTGTAAATTGGTCGTCTTGTCAACGTGTCTGTTTATGGTCACATCAAAAAAGTTCTCTTTTGAATATAAAAAGATAAAACTGTACAAGAATTCCAAAAGAAGCTATGTAAAATAAAGTAAATTGCCAGTTTTACAAAAAGAAAGAAAATAGCAACCCTAGATATTAAGCCAAAGTAAGGGCAGTCTTTCCTGTGCTAGATCATACCATGTGGAATCTGGTGGTATTGGAAGGAATTGCATTTTACATTCAGTTAATCAAGTTAATAATCAGGACTATGCTCCTTATCTATTTTCTGTTCTTGTCATTGACCTAAGGGATGTGTCTTTGTATGCAGTCCTTTGCCCCAGGCATCACAGATACATCAGTGTTTAAATTAGGATTGCCACTGTTACAATATGTCTTTTTCAGCACATCAGGTATATGTCTTACAGGAGCTATATCTGCTCCTTATATGACTTATACTTGGCCACTTAATTGGCTCCCAGTTCATCATAATTGATTTAAACATTTTGATTCCCACACAGTGGGATAGTACCATCTTATTTGTCTAAAAATCTGTCTGGACAAACTCAAAACCTCCATGTTCAAGTAATATCTAAGACCAGATTGACTTGTTGGTTGACTAGGTACTCTATGGTGTTTTGTGACTGTCATCTGGAACTTTCTCCCAAGAATCTTAAAAAGTCCTCTCTGAATATTTTTTTTGAAGTGTGGGGTTGAGTATATACCCTCTGAATACGCAGAGTATTCAGCGTGGTTGTTCTACAATGGCATAGACAAGGTATATTTTAAATTAGCAAGTGTGCTGAATTCCTTCTCACCTGTTTCTTTAGGACATTCTTCATGTAATACTATGATTTTTTTTTTGTATTCTAGCCCTCACCCAAATACCTACAAATCAATTTTAAATTAGTAGCAGTGTGCATTTATCTTTGCTATATTTAACCTTTTGGGAACTGAAAAATTTGCCAGCTGTCATAGCCTCCAATAACTGGGAAGATTTGCCGTCACTTAAGCATGTTTTTTTTTACCCTGTACTTAAAATAAGAAATATTTTTTATTAATTGGAAATGGTGAGCTAGTTATGGTAACCATGAACAGTACTGATTGATAGAAACAATAAATAATACGGTTTGTATTCTTAAGCGTAATGATTTTGGATGTCTGAGTTTTGGAGTGCCTGATTTGAGTCACTGGACTTTGAGTCACCTTAAAGAAGTCTGATTTTCATAAATTTATAAGCACTCATTAGCAGACCAGATCCCATTCAGGTGTTTCAAGTTGGTCACCCCAAAAATGAGGTACCCTGGCACTTTTGAAAAATCTGGCTTTGATTTATAAATGCTGTAGTTCTGCCAGATTGTCTAGAAAATTAGAGTTATTTATTCGTATTATACATTGCTAATAACGGACCCTAAAACATTGTGAGTTTTTACATCATTCTATGCTAAATAAACTTCCCCACAATTCTAAGGAGATTGCCCAATTTGGATTCCATTTTGATTGAGTAAAGGGTTATTTGACCTATACTAGAGCAAGTTATTTTGTATGCTAAACCACAAACTTGTTCCTTGAGCATCTGCACTGTGAAGAAAATGAATTCTTTTGTTGAATAATGGACAAGTAGGTACATTTCTCAAGTGAGTAGCAATTAAAGCTATTGTACCATTTCCCCAAACTATATATATATATATATAAAATATAAAAAGCTGAAATAATACAGTACATAGAAGCATGACACTGAGGTCTGTAAAGGCTTAAAAACTACTAGTGTTTAAGAAAATAAGTGATCTTACTATATGCACATTATAATGTCCACCAGAATTTTAATGTGTAATTTAAAGTTTAAAAATAAAATGTTGCATGTTATATGAAAGGCTGGAGTGGAAAAGGATATAATTATAGAAGACAGCTCCTAAGTTCATTCAGCATCAAATTAGAAAGAAAATAACAGCTCTGTTTGAAACTCTTCTTATATTCATTAACTCTGAATTTCTTCCATTGAGACACCATGGGTGAAGTGTTTATCAAATAACTGTTTAAACTGAGTTGGTTGGCCATTGTGGTGGCAGAAATGAAAAAAGAATGATATGGTGTCTTTTGCTGCTGCGGTTTGTTTCAACTTTGACTTTGTTCAACTAAGCTTATACAGTGATCTCGTGCTGACTCTGCTGCTGGCAGTAGAGATTCAGCATGATGATATTTCTAATTCATATTAAGAGAATTAATATGTCTGAATACCAGTCAGATGTTTGTTTTTAAAAACTTGAAGTTCGATGATGTGAACATTAGCTTAAAAACTGATATTCTATAACCAAAGAAAATGCATTCTCTTGCAGAGAAAGAAATGGTTTTGCAAACCAACTCAGTGTAAGCTCCTTTGTTCAACTAAGCTCCTACAGTGATGTAGCAAGGTCTATCACAATCCTTAGATGTATATAACAGGTGATATTACTTCTGTAGGCAGTATCAATGAGACCATGGATGGAATTCAGGTGTCCAGATTTTCAGCTTCCTTTTTGAAGTGTGGATAGGGTCCAAGAAGATGAGTGATCTGGAAAACACACCTTTATCAGATATCTGATAGTAAAGTGCTCTCTAGTCCTGCTTCCAACTGCTGGAAGATGAGGTCAGAAAACTTCAAACTAGAAATAAGATGCATATTTATAATAATGAGGATAATTAACCACTGGAACAGATTACCAGGTGATGTGGTAATTTTTTCTTCAATTGGACTTTTTAAATCAACACTGACTGTCTAAAGACAGTCTAGTTCAACGAGAGGTGTTGGGCATAAGGAGAATCACTAAGTAAAATTATGTTATGCAAGCTAATCATAATGGTCCTTAAAATGGCCTTAAAATAATGAATCATTAATCAAACCTTTTCCTCTCCTTCCATGTTAACAACCATGTCACACAATTATCTTCAGTGAAGTCACTCCCAATTTGTACTGCTGTGAAGAGAAAAATAAATCAACCGCTACATACTTCAGAATGTCACTTCCTGCAGTGAGATTTTTTTTCTTTTCCATAAAGCCCAAAGGTTTCAAGATTTACCCCTTCTCATTTCCCTGTGTTTTTGAAGGAGTTTATTTTTTTCCTTTAACTCTCTGTTACTGAAGGGAAACTGTCCTTGTAATTTAGTTTCAAATATGACATTCCCTGGATTTTTAAATGTCAAACTTTTGGTCAAAATGGAGACAAGTGACTAAATTTAGGTTACTACTATCTAGGATTGTGAACTGCTCTAGACTACCTTCCAACATACAGAGTTTCAAAGGTGCTAACATGTGACTGGGGATCCCACAACTTTGATAGTCTTGGGAATTCCTTTGATGCATTGCACCTTATTTGTAGTGACATGCAGTGCAATAACAGCCAACAGCTTCCAGCCTGATTCACCAAGGAACCTAAACATGTGTCTAGCTCAGCGGCCCCATCGAAAAATTGTGTTAAAGTTATGTGCATGTTTAAATACCCTTGCTGAACTGAGATTCTGAACTCTGGAGGCACCAATAGGTGCAGCATCTGATTTGAAGTGCTGTGGGACCTGACAAGAGTGATGTCACACATTCAACACAGTCAGAAATGCCACCTTTTGGGGTTCAGCAAGCTGGAAAATTAGCATAGTAAAACATTCAGTAGGTAGGTAGGTATGGGGATCATTGCTGGCCCCTAATAAAGGAAAATGGGGTAAGAGAGCACTGATTGCTCTCCAACCTAAAGAGTGTTTAAGGGAATGTCCTTTCAGCTAAAAAAGCTGAGTTTTTCACCTCAAAGTAATTAATGTCCATTAGCAATCCAGAGATAAAAACACAGTGAAGACCAGCACTTTAGTTTTGCTGTGAAGTAAACAGCCCTATACCCTGGCCAGGGATTGACCTTGGCAAGTTTACCTCCCAGTAAAACTTAAAGTGCCTTATCTTCACTGATTTTTACTTCAGTTAGCTAATACTCATTAATTACCTAAGCTGAAAAACAGCTTTTTTAGCTGTAAAGACAAGTCCTTAAACTAACAAAGATAGATCACATATTGACTAGTCACAATGGACTGCTCATAAACAACCTACAAACGAATAACTCTTTATAGAAATTGTTCCTTGAATGATTTCAGATGCTGATACATTTGAGAAAATTGCAAGATGCTGGTGGAAAAGTTGAAAACAGATTCAGAATATTCAGGATAAATAATTGATACTGGCTTTCTCCATCCTGATTATTATTAATCATTCTTAATGAAGTTATCTGTTTAAAAGTTTTCAGCATTGTACATGTTTACCTTGTAAGGGTAAAGAGATTTTCTTAATTTTTCAATATTTTCCCCATTAAATTATGCTTGTTTCTGAAGTTTTGTTTCATGTAGTATTTTATCATTCCACATAAGAGACAAAGAGAAATTACTTCTGGTAATACACAGATATACCTTCGTTTTATCAGAGGAAAATGTAAAATGAAGCATTGTTTTTAATGTTAGAAGAATAAAAATTAAACTAATGAAGACTTTAAACATCAAATTCATACGATGACAACCCTTATAAAAAAGACATGTTGACACAAAGCAGTGTAATGGATTTTTTAAATTGTATTGCGTGGACATAGCGAAGCTTCTGTTAGCACATTTTTGTTTGAGCTGAGGAAACCTGCTTGTTAGCTGAGACCTGTTTCTTTTCAAAAGCATTGGTAAGGGAGTGACCAGTTATTTTAGTGAAGAGAATCTCTCCATGTTAAATTCCCATATGATTCTTAAATAATCCAAAACAGATTTTTATTTTTGTAGGAACATAGGATGATGACTTTACAAGGAAAGCAAAATCATATTAATCAGGAACGTGGATTATGATTTATATTTTCATAATTTAAAATCAAATTGTGGATTTTACCACAGTACAAGGAACTTTTTTATAGTGTCCACCATGAAAGAGATGAAATAATTAGGATCCTGTTGTTGTTGAGAGATTTTTACTATGAGTAGAGGATTTGCATACCAAGTAGCATTTCTGAGGGTTCATGCCTCCCATCCCCTTTGTAATTTATTCCAACCAGTGTCTGCCCCTTGGTGTGTGGATGGGTGGGGAGGCAGGGGGCCAGGACATATTGGTTGGTCAGGGCATCCTGAACCAGTCATGGCCCTCTGAACAACCAGCATGGACCATTTGATGATGAAGCATTACTATGCTATGGGACATTAGTTAAACCTGCCAGTAAAGGCCGCTTGCTCTTGTTCTTTGAGAGTAGAGTGGTAGCCGCTTCAGATCTGAATCAAATGGCCAGCACTGGGATGACAAATGTTGTTTTGAAGTTTGGACTATGATTGGGAACCACTGGACTATTGTTTAATTTGTTTTGAGGAGGTTGTCTACAGTTCAGAAAGCAATCTCAGATTTGTTTCATTGTATGAGCACCCTACATACCATTTGTACTATTAGCGCCACACCCTCCTGCTTAGTGTAGAGCTTAGTACAGCTCTGTGAGTAACTTTTTTTTTTTTTTCGTTTGGTTGGCTGGCAGTTTCAAAAAATCAGGAAGAGAATTCAGGTTGACTGGAAAAGTTTTTTTTCAAAATTTCTGATGAACTAAAAAGCAAAAAAAAAAAAAATGGTTCAAATGAAATGACTTTCAGGTTTCATTTAACCCAAAATACTATATTACATTTCAAATGTGAGTGTTTACATTTTTATTAAAAATAAAATGTAAATACTCACATTTGAAATGTAATGTAAGTAAATTTCCAAATTAAAAGTCATTTAAAACTGAAAAAATGCAACATTTTGTTTGGAAAATGTCAAAATGAAACATTTTGATTTTTTTGAATTTTTTTACACAATTTAGTGAAACTGACATGAATTTGCAAAAGTGTTTCGAGATCTACATTTTTCACCAAAAAAAACAACAAACCAACCAAACAAAAAACATTTAGAATGATTTTTTCCCAGCTCTAGTAATCAGAGTAAAACTTGAGAAGAAAATAACGGGTGATGTGCATCTGAACATGTTGTTCAGGACCTACACAAATGTATTATGCCTCTACTTACTGTGTTGGTTGTCAATAAAAAATTACCGTCAAGTGATTCCTAATTATTTTTCTATTGCTTATGCCATAGGATAAATTCTGTACAGGAGGTGTCATTGTTTTGTTGACTACAAAATACAAGACTTCTGGATTTGACCTGAGACTAGACTTGTCAAAGCTGTTCCTGTCACTGATTAAATTCGGCAAGTAACTTCAGAGAGCCTCATGCAGTCCAGTGAAGTTAAAGAGAGTTTTCTTGCTGTGCAAGGAGCACAGGATCACAGTCATTGTTTGCTGTACTTCAACATTATGTTAAATACAATATGAATGAAAATCACCAATAATGGTTCTTAACTTTAATACATTAACGTGTAGAATCTTTATGAAGAAAAACATTCCAGAATTTATCTCCCTGTTTTAGTTGCCATTTTTTTCCCAAAACGATTTTGTTCTTGGAAGATAAGCTGCGCATGGTGAAATTTGACCCTTTGATAACTGAAAGCACATACTGTACTAGATTATAAAGTATACTGCTAATATATCTTCAAAAGGAAATGTATTCTTAATTTACAGTGAGCCTTGACTATAAAGGACAGTGAAGAAAAATTGCTTTTTCAGCAAGAGATGAAGTCTTTAAATTTATAACTTTATGCAAGATTGCCAGGGCCTAAGGCAAAACTGGAGTATGTATCTACTTTACAGCTGCAAAAATAATTGTGCGACCGCTATCTGTGAAGTAATCTTTAATGGATTATTTTTTGTTAGCTTTTCATTATATAATGTTGGAGCCAAAATAATTCATAGCAAATGGAAAAAAAATATTTTGATGTTTCTATGGCCTGGACCTTTGATGTCCTCCTAAGGTATTTTATTATGTGTTGGTTAATTGGTGAAAAGGTCTCAGTTTACAGAGACGGTACTGCACTTGTAAAGCTCATCTAAGCCTAACAAATGTACAAAATTACTCAAGTAATTTGCTTTTATTAGGCAAGTACTGGACTTCTTCTTTGTTGCTTCAAAGGTGCTAAAAACTATCCAAGGTACTGTCTAATAGGTTTTCATCTTAGATTTATGAGCTCCTCCAGACCTGAGAAGCACTTAAGGTTTGTTTAGATCATTTCACTTGATTTTTTTTAATTTAATTTTATTTTATTTTACAGCACATACTTTTAGCTATCTCTTCACTTTATACTAGTGATATAATCTTGGGAACTAAGAAGAGGCTCCATATTCAGATGCTTAGTATAGCTCTTGTATTATGCCCACTCAAAAAAGACATATTGGAATTGGAAAAACTTCAGAAAAGGGCAACAAAATAATTAGGGATATGAGTTGAGATTAAGAAGATTGGGACTTTTCAGCTTGGAAAAGAGACGACTAAGGGGGAGATGTCATGGAGGTCTATACAATCATGACCAGTGTGGAGAAAGTAAATAAAGAAGTGTTATTTACTCCTCATAACACAAGAACTAGGGGTCACCAAATGTAATTAATAGGCAGCAAGTTTAAAGCAAACAAAGGATGTATTTCTTCACATGATGCAGGATCAGCCTGTGGAACTCTTTGCCAGAGGATGTTTTCAAGGCCAAGACTATAACAAAAAAGAACAAGATAAATTCATGGAGGATAGGTCGATCGATGGCTATTAGCCAGGATGGACAGGGATGATGCCCCTAGCCTCCGTTTGCCAAAAGCTGGGGAATGGGTGACAGAAGATGGATCATTTGATGATTACCTGTTCTGTTAATTTCCTCTGCGGCACCTGGCATTGGGCACTGTCGGAACACAGAATACTGGGCTAGATGGATCTTTGATCTGACACAGGCTGGTCGTCAGGGCCAGCGCAACCCGTTAGGTGACCTAGGCTGCCGCCTTGAGCGCTAACATTTGTGGGGGGGTGACTGCGGCAGCTGGACCATCCACTGCCTCTGTTGGGGGCAGCATTTCGGGGGCAGCATTTCGGGGGCAGGACCTTCCACTGCCTATCGGGGATGGCATTTCGGGGGCAGGACCTACCACCGCCCAGGGTGGCAAAAAAGCTGGTAGTACTCCTGGTGGTCGTTCTTATGTTCTTAAGTAATAGAACTTTGGTGTAGCAAATTAACTCTTCTGCATTTACATATCTTGTTGTTAATAAGGGCTATAAGTTAGTTGTACTTTAAAAATTGTGTAGCTTTTTGTTTCTATTGCCTTTATGGTCTTTTCTTTGGAGAGACGGAAAAAGAAGCAGGTTCTAAAACGAAAAGTGGCAGAGGTCCAGATTCACCTCTCATTAAAATAATGGCCAAAAATTCTCATTGACTTCAGCAGTAACAATATCAAGCCCATGTCCATTACACTGTACATCTAATGTGTGTGGAAGGTTTTGGGTTATGTAGGATTTTAAGAGTGTATGCTAAATAGCTTCCAAACTCCTCCTTGCTACATTCAGCCCATGGTACACATTTAGCTTTCACACCATGCTGATAGACATTTTGGTGCTTCCATAACTTAGTTCTGACTGGTGGAAATTCAAATAAAAATAATCAGAGTGTTATGAGGGGCAGAGAAGAGATGGCAGTAGAAGCAACTGAACTTACTGAAGGTTTACCATCATAAAGGTTGTTGGGAGTTGGAGAGGAGATAATGAGCTGCTCTGGAATATCAGTCCTTGAATTAGGGACAAAGAGTCCCGTAGCACCTTATAGACTAACAGAAGTATTGGAGCATGAGCTTTCGTGGGTGAATACCTACTTCATCAGGCGCTTGTCCCTGAATTACCATTTTAGACAAATAAAAATGACGTGTCCTGCTCCTGAAAACAGGTGTAACCTGGGTGAATTTCTATGTAAAAAATTGTGACACTGTTTCAAAGTCCACAAAAAGAAAGTATCTGTGTTAATTGTTTAAAGTCCTAACAAAAACAATGACTTGTATGACTTGTTAAAGTGGCCATTAGAAGCCAAAGATTTTTGCTGTCTGGTTTGCACTGATGTGTCAGTAATGACTCTTTTGTCTTCACTCTTTCAGTATTACGAGATGACTTCAGACAGAACCCTTCTGATGTAATGGTAGCTGTCGGTGAACCTGCCGTGATGGAATGCCAACCCCCAAGAGGCCATCCAGAACCTACTATTTCATGGAAAAAAGATGGGTCCCCACTGGATGACAAAGATGAACGAATTACAGTGAGTGTAAAAACCTGACATTTGAGAATACTTATCCTTCTCCCTTTCCATTCACATCATTCCTCAGCAAACAACACTAATCTACCCGTTATCGTTGTGTAGAGCTGCAGGCCTTCAGCCGCTCTGTCTTCCTTCCCCTCTGTTGCCTTCCCTCAGTGTTGCAGAGGATGCATCTCATTTGCACAAAGCTGGAAATGTATCCTAACTTCAAACTTATACTGTTTAACTGTGTGCTCTCCATTTCTATTTGTTAGAGTGATCATGTGCAACAGACTCCATCCCCCTGCTTGAGAGGAGAACTGGCCGGAGAATGAAAATACCTTCCTAAGAAAAATGTTGCATTTTTACAAACAATTTTCATTCCGAACTGGGATTAAATTTCAAAACCACAATATTTTTCATGAGAAAGGAACATGCAAAGTGAGTCTAACATGACTCTTCTAGTCTGGTTGCCGGAGAGGTTAAGTTCCCCATCTCTCTGCTTCTCTGGGTGCTAGAGTTGTGGGAAGGTGGGGAGGCTGAGTCTCTGGGTTCTGTACCTCTCTGGCTGCCAGAGCTGGGAGGCTGGCACTTAATTGACCTCACCATGGTAGCCCTCCTAGATACTTTTCTCAGTCTCTGCGGGTGGACAGTCATGGAGCTGCCATTTTGATTTCCCCAGTGGAAAATTGAAAATTTTCAACAAAACTCAAATTTTCCCTGGGAAAATTTCAGTTTTCAGAAAAAGATATTTTTGTCAAAAAAAAAAAATGTCTGACTGTGTCCATTTGAGAGTTATGTTGCAATCTGTAGTATGTGAAAATAAAATTGATCACATTTTCCACTGTCACATAATCTTTGTCTTTTGATTACTATTGGTATCTAGGCTCCATAGCGTTTTCTTTCAAGCTAAGTAATACTTCAGTGGTAAAGGTGAACCATTAGTAGTATAGGTGAACCATTTATTAAATTCCTTTGAAATGTCTCTGCTATACTTCCCACAGCAGAGTTATGGAATGGATTAGAAAGTGTAATAAGGTGTTTGGGACAAAATCACATTTCTTTAGGGAGATAATAGCTTATTCTGCTTTCTGGAGGTAAGCTCTCTTCTCATTAGAAGTGTTTTCATATGCTTATGTAGGCTGAAGCGTGCAATGCATGAGTTATTCTCGAGTATGGTAAAAGCAAATCAGAAAGCTATCATTCTTTTAATTTTGACATGCAAAACCATAAACAATTGTGCCTAACTGGCTTTTAGTAATCCTAATGCATAAAGAATTCAGAAATCATTTATATGCTGCCAACATGGTGATTCAAGACATTGTTCTCTATGGTTGGAAATAGCAACATCTGAAAATGTACTTCTTATAAGATCATCTCTGCATTATGTGAATTATTTGTGTTAAGCTGATGTAAAACACTGGAGATATACTGCTTATACCGTAATCACCTGCTGAAATGAATGACCACTGTAGGAAATGAACACACAAAAACCCAGCAACTAAGGTTCAAAATGGCTGCTACTTTTTGAGATCTAAATTGTTTGGTTTTGTTTTCCTTCCTAGGGGCAAAACAAAGCGTCACTATTTAGTACCATAGATTTACAAACTGAGAAACAGTTGTGTACAATGATGGGTGTGTTTTCAACCACATAACTATAAAATTAAAAATACTTTATAGAAATCTGGGCTAGATTCACAAAAGGACTTATATGTCTAACTGCTACTTTAAGTGCCTGAATCCCAGACTCAAGCCCCACTGGGATTCACAACCAACCCGTCAGCTGCAGCTAAATCATTTAGGTGCATAAAATGTTTGCATTTAAAGATCCCTATGTTTCTGCCTCTGAGCCTGTGCACTGCTGCGCCAGACCAAGTTCCTGATAGGAAGATAGGTATTCCTGTGACTGATTCGTCTATGAGGCCCAATCTGGTAAGTGTGTTCAGGCTTTGTCTACTCTAGATGAGCCTCTGTAGATGAGTTTACACAAAATGGTGAAGAGTTGGGGGTGGAGGAGCACTTGGCACCTCCCATTGATTAGCTTAGGGGAGAAGCCACCTAGCATGCTGGCTTTAGTGCAGCGTTTTTCAAATGTGGTCACCATGTCTGCATGCGGCTACCAGGGTATTTTTTCTACAGCCACTACTGCTTCCTAGGTGGAAATGGGGGTGGGGGAGGGTGTCATAAACAGATGGTTAAGGGTTAATGTCTCTTTTACCTGTAAAGAGTTAAGAAGCTCAGTGAACCTGGCTGACGTCTGACCAGAGGACCAATAGGGGGACAAGATACTTTCAAATCTTGGTGGAGGGAAGTCTTTGTCTGTGCTGTTTGTTTTGTTCGTTGTTCGCTCTTGGGGCTAAGAGGGACCAGACGTACACCCAGGCTTTCCCAATCTTTCTGAATCAGTCTTTCATGTTTCCAAATAGTAAGTAATAGTCAGGCAATGTGGATTAGTGTTATGTTTGTTTTCTTAACTCGTAAATGTGTCTTTTTGCTGGAAGGATTTTTACCTCTGTTTGCTGTAACTTTGAATCTAAGGCTGGGGGGGGAGTCCCTCTAGTCTATATGAATC
This sequence comes from Chelonoidis abingdonii, assembly GCF_003597395.2. NCBI lineage: Eukaryota > Metazoa > Chordata > Testudines > Testudinidae > Chelonoidis > Chelonoidis abingdonii. Next base: position 186,423,264 of record NC_133769.1, read on the forward strand.
TGAGTACCATGTAAAGCATTTTCCATCCTGATTTTACAGAGATAATTTTTACCTTTTTTTTCTTTAATTAAAAGCTTTCTTTTTAAGAACCTGATTGATTTTTCCTTGTTTTAGAATCCAAGGGATTGGGTCTAAACTCACCAGGGATTGGTGGGGGGAAGGAGGGGGGATGGTTAATTTCTCCTTGTTTTAAGACCCAAGGGTTTGGGTCTTGGGTTCCCCAGGGAAGGTTTTGAGGGAACAGAAGTGTGCCAGACACAGACTTCTGGCTGGTGGCAGCGTACCACATTTAAGCTAGTAATTAAGCTTAAAAGTGATCATGCAGGTCCCCACTTCTTGAACCCTAAAGTTCAAAGTGGGGAAAAAACCTTGACAGAGGGGCAAAGCAGTGGCCTCTCCTTGCAGTGCCCAGCTGTTGCTCCTGGCTGCCTTGGTGTTTGCCAGCACTGCCAGAAGGAGAATAGCAGCTGCAGTCTCCTGAGGGCTCTGCTCTGCAGATGAATGGGGCCAGTGTGTGTGTTCAATGGACTTCGGCTCAGCAATGGATGGTGGACATACTCTGAGGCCATCAAAAAAATTGTTCTGAGAACCCATGCTTTAGTGAATCCCATTCTAAGGCACTTATCTCTCTCCAATCATTGTATAGGGAGTCTAGGCACCTAACTAAGGCTTTGTGAATTGCAGTGTTTTTCCAGGAGCCTGAAAGATAGGTGTGGCAACACTGAGGCCAGGTCTACACTACGCGCGAAAATCGATTTTAGATACGCAATTTCTGCTACAAGAATAGCGTAGCTGAAATCGAATATCTAAAATCGATTTACTCACCCGTCTTCACCGCGCGGGATCGATGTCCGCGGCTCGCCATGTCGATTCCGGAACTCCGTTGGTTTTGATGGAGTTCCGGAATCGATATAAGTGCGCTCAGGGATCGATATATCCCGTCTAGATCAGACGCGATATATCGATCCCCGAGCAATCGATTTTAATGCGCCCATACGGCGCGTAGTCTAGACGTGGCCTTAGTGTCAGCACACCTAGGTTTCTTTGTGAATCTAGCCCCATATTTATTATTTGTTTCAAAAGAAATCTCCTTAACTTAAAATGTGTGTTTGCATTTCCTTGCTGTGTAAAGTCTATTGAATTTAGGTAAGCAGATGATTAAAGCAATATTAGGTATCTCTGTGAAATGCATTCTAAGCGTGTATTGTCTTCTGCTACCATTCATTCTGTTGTAGGAATTTCTGGTATTCTTTAATGTGGTTCATTTTCTTGTTGCACTTTAAAATTGCTGTTCACCCACCTGTGAGAACAAAGACACACCCAGAACAAAGGAAACATACATTAATTGGCAACACCATCTGTATTTTTGATGGTCTTAAATCTGTGCTTGTTGTGGAGGAATAGCACACAAGTTTGTTTTTGCTTTGTGATGATTATATACTGTGCCTATTTAACTAGCATTCTTCCATCACTCCACCTCACATCATTTTATATTTTCAGTTTGTTTTTTTCTTAAAACAAACAAACAAACAAGAAACAGGATTTGATGTAGGTCTAGGAATAAACTTGATTCAAATACAGTACTGCCTTATGCTGAAATGCTCATTTTGTATTCAGAGGTATAAATTAATGTTGCTGAGATGGCAAACTCCACTGAATGAATTTACATCCTATTTGCCAGGCATTGTCTTAATCAGCACTATTAATAACATGGCATCTTTCTCATACAGACAAGTGGTTGAAAATACATTATAATTCAGATTCCCATTTCTAAACAGCTGTAAAGGAGTCTTGACAAGAAGGAAAAAAATACACATTCAGTTGGATGTCTTATCCATTGTTACTGCAAATCTGCTATTTTTTTTTTTTTTTTTGGTGGTATTTCGGAGACAAAAAGAATGGGACCAGGAATGGACAGTATGTGAAAGGAGAGAAGTAAAAGATTTGGAAAACTTAATTTAGTGAGGTATAGATAAACTGAAATTCCTTATGTAGCATTATTTCATCGAAGAATAGAGTCAGAAATACCAAAATAATAACGAAGGAATAGGTTTGAAAGCAACATTTGAAAGTACATTTGTGAGGTTTAATTGGCCGCTTCTTACCTGGCATCTTATATTTGTGCTTCCACACGTGTTGGGTGAAGTCCTGGATCCACTGAAGTCAATGGCCCAACTTTCATTTCACCCATTAAAATGTCACCCATTAAACTTCAGAAGATTGGGGTTATCTGCCACTTGTAAACACAGTGAAATTGCAGGCACGTGGAAGCCAAAGGGTAAAATAGGTGAATATGTGTGTGTGTATGTATAAAACTTATGAACTTGAGAACTTATAGAAGTGCTGGTAGTAGCAGCTCCATAGTTAAGTTTCTGTCAAATCTTCTGAACTTAATAGCTTAAATCTCTTGCCATTTTAAGAAAACTGGACGTGGGAAATGTTGCTGAAGCATCTGAATTTTTGAAATCGTTATATGTGCTGTTAAGTGATAAGATATAAACAGTCAAAAAATCACACTTCTTTTGGTTTATGGGTTGGTTCATGTTACCCAAATGGACCACATCCAGAAAAGTCTTGATCTGTGAAATGATCCACTTTATTACATTCCTCCAGAATCTAAAGAATTCTTTCTCATCAGTATCAACAGTGCCATTCCTGGACTTGTTAGAGTGAGACTTCCCAGCCAGCAACTGATACGAGGTTTGTGGACAGTGAAAGGTCAATAAGGAACATAGGCAGTAGCTTGGCTCCTGAGACAAAATCAGAGGCAAAAGATTGAGACATCCTACAGCTCTGTAGTTAAGATTCTGTGGAGTTGGTATTTGCACTGCTTCATTTAAATCTAATTTTTGGAAAAAAAAAAAAACCCAAACCCCCACAGTATTACAGTGAAATAAAAATACAAGTTTATCAAGTCATGAAGTACAGTAAATGGAGCAAATATGAAAAAAGATAAGGGTAGACTGAGCTATCAGTGGTAAATTATAAAAACAGTCATCCTCATTGACCACAAGTGTATTGGGCTCTGCAGTTTCTGGCTCAGGTCAGCCTCTGTGTAGGCTGATCACTGTACACATTTTCCTTGTGCTGTGTGAAGAATCACAGTCTGAACATTTTGTTTACTTTATAAAGAAATCTGACCAAAAGCAATTTTCTCAGAGTATCAAAGCTAATCATGATTTCCCTAAAGTGTATTCCTTACTCAGTTGTATAAAAGCAGATGCTTATAAATCTGGTTAATCCAGGTTTGTGTCTTCTGAATTGCAAATCTAATGTGTGGGGCAAATGTTGATCTTTAATTTAATCTGCTGCATCTAAAAATGTTTGTCACGGTGTCAGAGCAAAACTGCATAGGGGACTACTTCTTGGAAATCAAAAATCCTTCCTGTACCATTGGAGAGCCTAACAGCTAAACTTAAATACAGCTAGGTAAATAGCTGTGGTTTCACTTTCTGAACACTTTTAAAATAAAATTTCCTTTTCAAAAGTTTGTCTTCACAAACATTCCTTGTGATTGTAGGAGAAACTACGTAAGCACCAGGATTTGAACACAACCAATCATCTTATAACTAAAATCCTCACCCCTGTCCTATCCCTGTGGGTAGGCAAGTGCTGTTATCCCTGTTTGGCTCCCCAATGGTAAAAGAACAGAGAGACTAAGCATAGGCATAGTTTGACTTCTGTATTTGGGCGGGCAGCTCCAGTGAGGCCAATGGGGCTATATGTGTGTGGGGGCAAATTCTGTGCCTGCCTGAGGCTTGCAGTTTAGGGGACAGTGTCCTTGCGCTCCCCCAAACTGTGCCCAGGAGGCTAAGTGACTACCCAAGGTAACACAGGAAGTCAGTGGAAGAGTAGGGTATCGAACCCAAGTCTCTTACGTCAAAGGAAGTGCCTTCAGCACTGGCCCATGTTTCTTTGTGTTAACAAAACAGTTCAATTTATATCAAAATAGAGCATTTTTATTCTGAACTAAGACTGTCCACACAGACTTGCATCAAAATAACTGAAACCGTGAATTACAAATTATTTAATTATTTTGGTCCAAGTTTCCTTACAGATAAACTCTTTTACCCATTAGGTTGCCTTTTCTTTCAGTAGCAGTTCCTCCTTAGTTTATTAAGCCTCGCTAAATCGCAGTAAAGTAGGGGTGAGTCTTATTATCACTGTTTTTCATATGGTAAAATGTATAGAGAGAGTTTACTTGGTAGCACAAGCCCCCAAACAGATCCTGTTTTAGATCCAGGACTGGAGTTCAGGATTTTCCAGCTTCTGTTCATTTCCCACAACCCCTAGCCCAAGCCTCAGAAACACCCCCTAATTGTTCACATGAAATAAGAATGTTGATGGTGGAAAAAAGAGAGAACACTGAACATGAAAAATTTAATAGGAAGAATTCCTTTACATGTACATGAAAGAGGATGGTAGCGTGTTAAAATACCTTCTCAATTGACTTAAAAAAGTAGAGCTTTTTTATTGAAATTTGGGTGCAATACTATGAATCCAGATTTTCCCGTTTCATATTAACTCTTGTCTATCATTTATCCTGAATCATTCTCATTTGAGTTTTTGACAGAAGAACTTTGAGGTGGCATTCATCTTTCTTTGTTCAAGATTCTCAGCTTTTATGATCAAAGTTACAGGATGAATAATGCATACAGGTTTTCATCCCCTTTGTGTGTGGCTTTCTTGTAACATAAACATTTTTGAATGACTTAAACTCTTGTTTTAGATAAGTTGTAGCTTGAATTCTCTGTTGGTTTTTATCTGACCCTTCAGTAGCATATCGGGGGATGAAACATTCTGTGTGTTTTGAAAAATATTATTTTTCCATAACTGATGAAATTTTGACAGTATGCAAAAATATGCTGCTGTGGAATGAATGACCCCATCAAAGCTACCATCCACTCAGAAATATTTTGTTTGTTTGCCACAGTGTTCCTGTTAATTAATTAGATTACTGGGAAAGGGACCTGTTAATAATTTTTTAGACTATTCACAGCATCATTGCTTTCACAGGAACAAAAATATATGAAGTAGCTGGATCCTAAGGTGATCTTTGTCATAACAACAACAAGAAAACATTGTGCATACCAGTAAAAATAGATCAGTTTCTAATGTAGGGAACTGGGGGAAGAAAAGGCTGAAATTAATCCCATCAGTATCCAGAGGAATCTTTCCTTCAAAAGATAAATTGCAGTCAGGAAAGATGCATCAAGGAGGAGGAAATAAATTGATGGAGTAAAATTTGTGATTGTCTGTTTTGGGAGTAATGCTTTTAACTTGTTACGTGCTAGGTTTCTGATATGGAGTGGTCCCTTAGGCTAAGTTTCTAAAACACTATCAGGTGCAGTTTTGTATTTATGTTGTGTGTGTACATATCTCCTTTCCTTCACTCTCTTTCCTGTCTGTTCTTTCTGCCTCTCCCTCCTATATTTTTATTCATTTCTTTAGAAATTATTTTCGGGAAGTTTTATTGCCAGTGTTATGCAGGAGGTCAGACTAGATGACAGTGGTTACTTCTGGCCATGAAATCTGTAAATCTTTGAATCTTAGAAACATGTAATGTGGTTTAGAGACTAGCCCCTAGTCTGAAGAACTTGTATTTCAGTGGTCTGATCCTGCAAATGCTTACTCACTGAATAATGAAAATGTTCACCTGCAGAAGGGCTTGTGGGTTTAAGTCCTAAGTATATTAACAAATAAAGGAATGGGTAAAAGGCAAGTATTTTATTTCATCTTATTTTTTTTATTATTATTATTTTCAGAAGGGCTTAAAGGGCAGGCATCAGTTGCAGATATTCAGCCATTTCCTGTTCTCCTGGTGCCAGTCTTCTTTTCCCTGCCTCACCAATTTCCTTCCTCCTAAGTCCCCCTCACATATACTTCTGAAAGGGCTGGCCCCTCTCTCCTCTCCTCGTCTTCCTTCCTCTGCTGATCAATAGTTTTATTGTCTACTTTCTTTAAGGATCAGGAGGAGTTATGTTAATAATTTACACTTCTTACATTTTTAATGTTGCTTCTGTTGAAAATATTACCAAGGTTATGTCTGTTAACCTGTCATGCAATGTAGAGGAATTTAAAGACTGGAAAATAGTTTGGGACCAAACAAATAACACTGAAGGTAGAGGAGGATGTTTCAAATCCTGCTACTACATCTTTCATAATGTTTCCAGGATCTGACATCATCTTTCTGTCCACACTGCTAAAGCTCTAGTTCAGAGTCATCATTATCTCTCATTTTGTGCCATCAGTTTAGGTAATAACTACGTTAATGCTTGTGTGGTCTGATATTCATTTTCCTCTTCCTGTCTCCCCTTTCTGTTTGTTTGTTTGTCAGACCCACTTGTTACGTCTTGTCTCAAATTAGACCTTAAGCTCTTCAGGGCAGAGTTGACTTTTCTTCCACATTTCTATAGTATTTATCTCAAGTAGACTCAATCCTGATTAGAGCCTGTAGGTGCTACTACAATACAGCTAAAAGTAATGGTTGGGATTTTTGAAGAAGCCAAAGGGTTCAAAATCCGAGCCAATAATAATAATGTTCTCCCCTTGGTGGTTTGCCTTTTTAAGTTTTCTCCTGATTCTTATGGTCAACTTTCTTTGACAGTTTTGTGGGGGGCAAGGTAACTTTCTTACAGTATTTATGTACCTGTTAAAAAAATGTGCCAATCAGTCTTGGATATTATTTCTCAATCTTTCTCAGTAGAAAGAATTGCCACCATATTTAAGTGCTCCATTGTTTACTCTGAGCTTAATCAACAGGTTGTTGAATAAAATTTCAGATATTATAAATTACATTAAAGAAACCTTCACTAGATGATTAAACATCTGCAGAAAATAACCAAAAACATGAGATATTTCGTCATGGATCTCCAAGATGAAATATTGCCATGCAGAACTAGATGAGGGGAGCCTCATGATGCAGGACAGCATGCATCAGCATGGAAAGTTCATGAACTGTGTGAATTTCGGGGTATTCCCTGCAGATTTTTACTGAATCTGACAAGGTCTAATTTTTCATTTAAAACAAAATTGACCTCCTAGGAACTCTGGTTGCAAAGATATGCCTTAACAACGTGACTCCTTGTTTTTCCAAGTCGGCATTCAACGAAACTGAAACTGCAGCTTTAAGAAAAGTGTGAACTTCCTTCATGTATCATAATTCAATGTTATAAGAGAAGAACAATTATGACTACTTAGCAACTAACATTGTTAACCAGTAAATCACTTATTCTGTGTGGCTGGATTTGTGTGTCACTTCTTCATTTTTGGTTAGTTATATGCATTACGTAGGCAACAGGTTTTAGTGATTACATACTCCTGTGATTTCTGGATGATTAAGATACTTTATCTTTCTTCAAAAAAAATAGAGGAATAAAAGCAGTGACTATGTAGCTGCCATCTAAAGTGGGCTAGGCATTTGTATTTTGTAACATCCAGTATGCTGCATATTCCCCCCATATTCCTGTGTTTGGTCCAGCAGTAACAAAAGTAGTTTACCAAGGGTTATGGTGGATTCTCCATCACTGATATATTTTAAATCAAGATTGAATTTTTTCCCCTAAATTTATACACCCTAAGAATTATTTTGGGGAAGTTCTATCACCCATGTTATACATGAGGTCAGTCTAGATGATCACAATAGCCCCTTCTGGCCTTGGAATCTATAAAAAAAAAACACGTTATTTGTTCATACATATTTTGAACACTTTGTTTTTCAGTGATATATTGGATTAAAATATAAAAGTAGAGCAAAGAAGAATGGGGAGAGAGTAAGTTCTCTTGCATATACTTTGCCTATATGAAAGAATTTGAAGGCTCCTAAACTGAGCCACAATTCTCCACAGATTTCTTTTGTCCCTGGTCATGAACTGATAACCTAGATAGAGAAAGAAAATGCCTGCAGCTTGGATTAGATTATGTAACAAATAAAATATGTTAGAATCTGCATAGGACTTGAGAGTAGAGGATATTAGGATTTTCTTGTTAAAGGGGCTTATTGAGACTTTTGAAACTCAGGGACAATCTGAAATGATAAAATTGGAGTCCGGAAGAGGATTCCCTCTCTTATGAAGTTGAAAAAAACTGATGGTTGTTCTTTCAGCCTGGGTTACTTGTGATACTCAGAGCATTCAAGATTGTATTTTGTGAATGGCCAGAAGCAAAAGTGATTTAATATGTCAAGAACTAAATTGCTTCTTAAAAAAAAATATTCTCTCTTACTAAAAAAGAGAGGATTGTTTAGCAATTGTTGGAAAATTCAGGAAATTGAAAGGAGACTTTGTTTATATTATATACAGTCAGGCTGAAGACTAGTGTTAATAAGAACACCCAATGTATTTTCTACCTCCAAGGAAGCAAATAAATGTGTGGACCAACATGTTAACAAATCTGAGAAACAGGATAAAGGTAATACTGCTATTTTCTGTATCCAAGACTGTTATATATTATCTGAATCTAGAGTGTGGCTCTATTTGCCTGTGTAGCATGCTTACAGGTATATATAGTATCATTAGATTTGCAGGAGAAATATAGAACCCTAAACTGAGGTCTTTATTTCCATTCATATCACATATCTATTATATATCTCCTAGGTACATTTAAAATTACAGTGTTTAAAAAGATTTCAGAGTAGCAGCCATGTCTGTATCTGCAAAAAGAACAAGAGTACTTGTGGCACCTTAGAGACCAACAAATTTATTTGAGCATAAGCTTTCGTGGATTACAGCCCACTTCTTCAGATGCATAGAATGGAACATATAGTAAGGGGAGATATATATAGACAGAGAACATGAAAAGGTGGAAGTAGCCATATCAACTCGAAGAGGCTAATTAATTAACATGAGCTATTCTCAGTAGGAGAAAAAAAAACTTTTGTAGTGATGATCAAGATGGCCTATTTCAGACAGTTGACAAGAGGTGTGAGGATACTTAACATGGGGAAATAGATTCAATCTGTATAATGACTCAGCCATTCCCAGTCTCTATTGAAGCCTACATTAGTGGTATCTAGTTTTCATATTAATTCAAGTTCAGCAGTTTCTCGTTGGAGTCTGTTTTTGAAGCTTTTCTGTTGCAAAATTGCCACTTTTGTCTGTTACTGAGTGACCAGAGAGGTTGAAGTGTTCTCCAATGCTGTTTTTTGAATGTTACGATTCCTGATGTCAGATTTGTGTCCATTTATTCTTTTGCATAGAGACTGTCTGGTCTGGCCAATGTACATGGAAGAGGGGCATTGCTGGCACAGGAAAAAAAAATACATTGACAAAATCTTCACACTGAAAGTATTCTGCCTGCCCTATCACTTACAAATGAAAAAAAAAAACAACCCAAAACCACCTTTCTCAATCCACCCTTCCCCTCAAGGAAACCCTTGAGTAAATAGGGGGATTTTGCAACAGGCTGAGAAGGTCAGAAAACTGAGCTTTGTGTTGTACAAGAGCAGGTGTGAGTTTTGGACTCTAAATCCTTCCATGGAGAATGCCCTTCCGAATTCCTGTTAGGGACTATTGGATCAGGCACTCAATCTTGTATAAATTTTTGAGTAAAAGCAATGAGAAGAGGGGCAATGTTTAAGGGAGCCACAAACCAGTCTGTAAAGGGCTTTTTAGGTTAAAAAAAACCCCACCTTTAACTGAATCCTGGAACAAATGCAGAGCAGAGATGTGATGTGCTCTTGACAAGATGCCCTGCCATACAAAATGGGGAGCTGCATTCTGCACTAGCTGGACCTCTGAGTGGCTGCAGTGTAGGTTTTGCTAGGTAAAAGAAGAAAAAAATGATTGACTTTCAAATATCTATCCATATTCTGTTACTGATTTGTGAATTTATTATTTTGAAGATACTATTTCATTAGTCTTCAATATGTGGTTTGAAATGATGAATAAATACCGTAGGTGGAATCTGATTTGTGTTTGTGTAAATAAATCTGCTGTTTGGAAGTAGTTTGGTCAAACTACTAGGGCATCAAGTTGTGCTGAATGACTTAGTCCTGTAATCTCTGTTAGTGATTTCGGAGTCCTACAAAAATAGGCCCCGATTCAGGAGATTACTTAAGCACATGCTAGATTTAGCTCTTTTTTTAAGGGGGAAAATGTATTTCCATTTATACTGAACTAGAGAGAGACAGCAGGTAAGTTAAAGAGCTGTAGTTATATTTAAGTTATATCTGCTGTAAACTGAATCAACCAAAATCAGCTCACCACATTGCCTTTCCGAACAGCAAAGTCCTTCCCTTCTGGAAGGGATTTTTGCATATTTTTTCTTGAGCAAGAGTAGAGAGTATATATTTGAATGTTCTTGGCATTTTTGTTATTCCTTGTCACTTGCTGACAGCAGTGACCACCTGTTGTCACTTAAAATGGAAATCTCCGATATCTACTAACTGAAGCTTTATTGCATATCTTACTTTTTATTATTTATTCTTGTGAAGTAAAAATGACACTGACTTTAAAAATATGTTTGAAAAAACTTCAACAATCAGTGTGCTGAGTTGGCAAATATGTCTAATAATGAAAAGAAGAAAAATGTAAAATAAAAAATAGGGGGGGGAAGAGGGGTGACTGTTGAAGCCTAGAACAGATGTGAATGATCAGAGCTCCCTTGTTTGGATTGCTTTGATTCCTTACCCCCACCACCACCCTTTTTTTTTTTTTTTTTTAAGTTCTAGCTGCTTCATTTTTGCTTATTTCACCTCGTTTGGATAGTTTTGCTTTACCAAATCTCCAGTGACGCTTCTGGTCATATGAAAAGTCTAATCCAAAGCACAGTACTTCAAAAATAATTTTTCAGTTCTTGGGTTTCCTTGACCCAGCAGTGTACTTCTGTCTTTTCTGGTCCTAATACACTTAAATTACCTCTAGTCAGGCTTCTGCCAAGAACTGAAATCTGCAATGTGCAAAAGCATGGAACTGACATCAAATTGGTTGGATGTCACCAAAGACTCCTATGTAGGACTAGACAAAAAATGTTGAGAGACTATCACAAATTATTTGGTTTGGAGACTTGGGTAACCAGGCAGAATGACTCTTCTTTGCAACTTGAAATCATTATATCAGAAAAGTAATGAAAAATAGCAAAACACTGGAAAATAAACTCACCTGGAGCTGGAGACTAAAGCCTGGATTGGAATTTAAGATTCATGGTATTTCTTGAGAACATTGAGAGTCGGAATCCAGTGATTTTTTGTTTTGTCTGTTTATCTGAATTTTGAATTTTTGTCACGTCTCTTCATTTAATATCGTGTTAGCAGACTTCAGCATTTCAGGAATGATACTTTTATCTTGCTAATGGGTACACATCATTTGTTTCTACTCTCTAGTGCAACATTTAGCGGTTGATTGGGAGTTTTTTTCCTCCTAGGTTTCAAGAATCACTTTCTACCTAGATTATATTGTGGCACATGGCAGGGCTGTGAAAAGAGAGGGGATCAAATGGTTCCAATAGAACTGGACCAGGGCCCATGCAGGGCCTCTGTTTTTGATGCTGTTTGTTGTTTTGTTTTTGTTTTAATTGCTCATTCTTTTCTTCTGTCATGGGCCTTTACTGTTCAGTGCCCCAAATGATGTATTCAGGGTCCTGTTTAATGCATTGTCATTCATTGACAGCCACACCAAAACAGGGAGGGTCTGTCTGGGAATAGGGGTGCAGTGAAGGTCTGAAGGATTGGGGGTTAATTCAGATTTGAGAGTTTCTCTGGGGGTGGGGGTTGTAGTGAGAATCACTGGGATGGGAGTATGTATCTCTGTAATTATCAGGTCTCTCTAAGGTGACCAGATGTCCAGATTTTATAAGAACAGTCCCAATTTTTGGATCTTTTTCTTATATAGTCTCCTATTACCCCCACCCCATCCCAATTTTTCACGTTTGCTGTCTGGTCATCCTAGATCTTTCTGGCATATGGGATTGTGGTGCAATGAGATTCCATGCAGCTGGGATCTCCCTGTATCTGGTGGTTGAGGATTCAGTGGCATGTGGGGTATCTCTGGGAGTGGGGCTGCAATGACAGTGCAGTGGCACTTCCCAAGAGGATGCAGAGTTATGAGGTACCTCGCTACCACTTGCCCTTAGCATGAGGTAGCCTTGTGTATACCTACCAGGGATCAGCACCATGACTTTCCTTGCCACAGGCAACACAATCACTCTCCTCTCAACCCAGGAGGTTTCATTGTCCCTCATGCAGGTTAGTGATAGGGACACACCAACCCCCAAGTCCTCTGAGCGTCGTGCTGTGGTGTCCTTAACCTGTGCACACTCACAGAATTACCAGAAAGAGCTTTTTAGTTACACTTAGAACAGTGTTCTGCTTAACACACAGCAGCTACATTTCTTTATAGAGAAAGCAAGTGTAAGTTAATTTGATAGCAAACAGAAATACTGGGAACAAAGGGCTACATATAAAATTATGACACATGTTCTAGAGCCTAAAGTTAACTAACAAGATGCCCTCTTGTCTAATATGGTACTGCTTACCCAAAGTCCTTTTTTCCAGCCACGATACCTGAGACTTTTCTCTCGTGAGATCAAGCTCACCAGAGGCCTGTTTCCCCGGATGAAGGATGCCAGGGTGACTTTTTACACTCCTCCATATATTAGACTAGTCCTTTGTTCTTTTCCCATAAACACAGTTTCCTTCCCTGCTGTTCATCTCTTCCTGTTAATTTCTTCTCTTGAAATACCCACAATCCCTTCATTAGTGTTGGCACAGTATGCTAATAGACTTCTGTTGGAAGACAAGGACACAATGGTCAGCTAATCTTTTTCAAAGATTATGATGACTCATGTGACACAGGCTTTCAGCAGAAACCTTACATGGGGCTCTTTGGTGAACTGCTGGGGCTGCTGCTTTTACCCTCCCATCCCTGCTGCTTTTTGCCTCATCCCTCCCAGCTGGCCTGACTCAGAGCTTTTCCCAGAAGGTGCTGGGTGGCTGATGAGGGAGAGTCCATGACTCTTGCAGCTTCTCCCCACCTCGCCCGAACTTCTAGTCTGCATTACCCTTCCCCAGGGCTGTTATCTCTGCAGCTTCCTACTGCTGCACTGCACTCGCCCTGTGTTGATGAATGGGCCAAGGAGTGGACAGTGCCAGCCAGTGAGAGAGTGGAACTGAACCTGGGCAGCTGTTTGAGGCAACAGGAGCCCAGGGAGCTCTGTGAGGCAACAGCTTTGTTAGCAGCTGTGTGTGGGTCTCAGTGACTCATTTCTACCTTAAAAAAATCAAGTGGAAGGGGGTCTGCATTCTCAGTGCTCCCCCCAACCCACACACATACTTTAAGCACAGTTCACTAACCTATTATGAACTTTCACCTGATTTCTCCCAGAGTTTCACAGAGATACATCTTTCATCCACTACCACAGTAATTTCAAACCTAGCAATTCATTCGTGAAGTGCTTGGTGGGTAAATTCTTACTGAATTCAACTGGGTTTTCTGCCATGAATACCTACAAGCGCAAGAGTCGTGCTCAAAAGTGCAGGCTGCACTAGGCCAATGATAAAGATCAGAAAAGTGCAAGTGGTCTACAAAGTTTCTTAAAACATGCAAAGTTCAACTATGTTCCTGTGAACAATCTGTGGATCATTCCACTATTCGCACTCTGAGCCATCCTTAGCTCAGGAGGACTTTGATTAGGGTTTTTCAGACTTGTTGATTCCAACACAGAGTTTGGTCTTGAATTGTTGGACCCTGGAGTCTCTGATTCAAAGAAAAAAATTGCCCTTTGGTTGTCACTATGACTGTTATGAATGTGGACACTGAAAATGGTTTGATTATTGAAAGCACGGGGCAGAATTTTGACTTTGACAAGGCAGATCTGGCTACTTGGCCGCACAAGTGACAGATTCTGTTAGCTATCTTCAAGTAGAAAATGTTCCCATTGTTAATTTAGAACACAATTTTTCACCTAGCAAACCCAAAGGAAAGCAAGTATTAAAATTAAGGTTCTTTGTCAAAACTCCTAGTGGGAAATTACGTGAATGGTCTTGGTTGATGTACGGTTCAACTCTTGCCTCCTTGTTCTATTTCTTTTCCTTCTTCATCTTCATTTGCAAACTACAGAATTGGGCTCTCAAACATTTTTCCACTTTAGCAGGCAAGCGTTCCAATATGAACGTTCAAAGGCACACGTGGAGGCAATCTGAATGTAAGTTGCAGAACTATTGGAAAGGGTTGAACAGTTGATAGAGGAAGGATATGATATTGCAATAGTTTGTGACATCTCTTTGATATTTTTTCTGTACTCATTGAGAGGTGTTTAGCTTTGAGAGATTCAGACAAGAAATTAAATAGTCCTCATAATGGTTTTTTGGGGTTTACTTGAATTGCTTGAGAAGTAAGAGAGACACTGTGTTGCAGGATCATGTGGAAGCTAGTAAGGCCTGTATTGCAAAACTTATCAAACTGAATTCAAAGTAAATTGCAAGAAAAGTATGGCAAGTTATTTTTGATGATATTAAGAAAGCTAAATACTTCTCTGTTATGTTTGAGTGCACTTCAGACCTCTCCCAAACAGAATAAACGTCTGAAGTGTTGAGGTATGTTGTGGTTTTGAAAGATGGGTGAAGGTTGTTGTGAACTTTTTAGACTTCATTGTTGTTCATGCCAAACAGGGGATTGGTATTTATGGAAATTATTTTAGAGAAGCAGAAAAAGACTGTTTAGATATGGCTGATTGCAGAGACAGAACTATGTGAATGGAGCAAACATGGCTACAGCATACAAAGGTGTGAAAAATAGAATTCAGCAGTTGAATCAGCGTGTATCTTTCATCCATGTGCTGCCCCTCACTGAATCTTGTTGGAGAAGCTGCTGCAGTGGTGATTCCCCAAGTAGTTGTATATTTTGAAGTTGTCCAAAGACTATATACCCTGTTTTCTGCTTCTACTAGTTGTTGGGGTGTATTGAAAAAGCATATTAGCATTACATTAAAATGCCAAAGCACAACAAGATGGTTAGTAAGGGTAGAAGCAATCCATGCACCACAAAATCATGTTGAGGGTGCTTTTGATGCTTTAGATGAGAACAAAGCTTCACACAATGTTGTGTGAAAATATGTGTTAGAAACTAATGAAGACTTCAGAGATTTCAGTTCTTGTTTTGGCTGAGATATGGTATACTATGCTATCTGATCTAAAATTAATATTGTGAGCAAAAAATTGCAGACTCCAGTTCTTGACTTTCACTCTGTGGCCTTTGAGATGTTTTATCAGAATTATGGACTTCTACGTTTCCTGCATGTAAGGAAGTTGCTGTTTCACAGGCAGAAAGGTTACGAATATTCACCCACTTCAAAGAGAAATGATCTCAAAGGAGGAAAGTAATGCCAGGCAAATTTTCAATGGAGGAAAGGTTATCAAATCCCTGCCCCAGAAATTTTGAATGCTAGGTTTTCAACCCTGTCTTAGACACAATATTAAAATACTAGAATGATAGGACGTGCAAATACTAATTACAGAGTGAGAAGAAGGGGGTTTTTTTTGTTTTTTTATTTTTTGGAAGAGCAAGAAACTGAAAAGTCTCAACAGCAAAGACCTAAACAGGCATGCTTGACAGTTAGCAAGTGGTTACTCTGAGGATGTAAACTATGAGAGTTCTGAGACTCAGATTTAGTTCTTCACCAGTATTTGCAAGAAAATCATTGAGGATGACTTAGAAACAACGGTGGGAACCCTTTGTTTCAAAATTTGGTTCCCAGACCAGTTTGTAGAACAATACTAACGTGGAGTCCAGAGACATGTGGTCTGGTCACATGTCGTTGTAGAGTCATAGCAGCCATATGGATGGAGCTGTCTGGAGCTTTCTGAGGAAGACTCACCAGGTAGGAGATAAGCTTCTCCTCAGGCCTATTGTTTTCCCTAATGGCTCATTGGCCTGAATAGACCCTTCCCACCCAGCTGTCTATCCTGAAAGATCTTGTCTAGTGGGCATTACCCAGGTGTAACTATATTTGAAGTACACATACATAGTCAGTATTTACAACTTCATATACAAAAATGATGCATGCATACAAATTGGATAATAATATTCAGCAAATCATAACATTTCCAATGATGCCTTACATGACCCATGTCTAGGTTCCTTCCCCACTCTGAACTTCAGAGTACAGATGTGGGGACCTGCATGAACACCTCTAAGCTTAACTACCAGGTTAGATCGGGTTTTGCTGCCACCAATCCCAAATACTAACTCCCTTCCCTGGATAGTCTTGAGAGACTTCTTCACCAAGTTCCTGGTGAACACTGATCCAACCGCTTGGATCTTAACACAAGGAGAATTTAACCATCCCCACTCCTTACCCCCACTAGTTCCTGGTGAGTCCAAATCCAATCCCCTTGGATCTTAAAACAAGGAAAAATCAATCAGGTTCTTAAAAAGAAAGCTTTTAATTAAAGAAAGAAAGGTAAAAATCATCTCTGTAAAATCAGGATGGAAAATAACTTTACAGGGTAATCAGATTCATAGAGCCCAGAGGAACCCCTCTAGCCTTAGGTTCAAAGTTACAGCAAACAGAGTAAAATCCTCTTAGCAAAAAGGAACATTTACAAGTTGAGAAAACAAAGTTAAACCTAACATGCCTTGCCTGGCTGTTACTTACAAGTTTGAAATATCAGAGACTTGTTCAGAAAGATTTTGAGAGCATGGATTGATGTCCTGTCCCTCTTAGTCCCAAGAGCAAACCACCCCCAAAACAAAGAGCACAAACAAAAGCCTTCCCCTCCACCAAGATTTGAAAGTATCTTGTCCCCTTATTGGTCCTTTGGGTCAGGTGTCAGCCAGGTTACCTGAGCTTCTTAACCCTTTACAAGTGAAAGGATTTTGGTGTCTCTGGCCAGGAGGGATTTTATAGTATTGTACACAGAAGGGCTGTTCCCTTCCCTTTATAGTTATGACAGTCCGTCTCGCATAAAGTACATCGTAATTATGCTATAATCATATCATAATAATATCACTGTGAAGAATATGGGGTGCAGTGTCACATTGGCCCCAGAACATTCGAAGATCTTCTTTCCAGTAAAGTAGCAATGTGAGTGTGAACAAACTATACCTGTGTCCAGCAGGACTACTAATGGATTTGAGTACAGGTCATATAGTATATTTAAGATTTCAAGAGAAGTAATACATCTATTATTTCTCAAGAAAATGTTAGTTTAAGGATAGGTGGAAGTTGTCTGTGTGAAGGCTTATAAAATGGACATGCTCTTCTGTTGGAACTTTGTTAATTACTCCTGTTTAGGGCTGCAGTATTTCATAATTGTCACTGACTTCATAGAAAACATTAAATTGACTGTTTGCCATGAAAAATGAAGTATTCAAATCTTCCTCTGGTTGCACATGCACAGACATGTGGGTGCGGCTGAGAGAGCAATCTTTCTGAAGTAGGGATGAGAGTACCGGAGGCACATAGAGTGGGGCTTGGCTAAAACACAACTGGTCAGCCAAAGAGCTGCTGGCCATGGAGACACCTATGAGGATACAGCATTTGAGGGACACCAGAAGGAGTTGACTAAAGGAGTCATGAGGGGCGCGGTGGCACCTAGGTATTATGAGGGAACTGTGAAAGAGGGACTAGTGATCTGAAGGAAAAGGAGGAGCTTACGAGCTGGCAAACACAACACCCTACAGAGATACAGTGTTCACCCAGAAAAGAGAGACAGAGAACCATTCCTAAGCCAACACCACAGGGCATGAGGAGTCTCCACAGAAAAAGAATTTGCCAGACTCTGGGACAGGGTGACAGAGACAGGCCTCTTCCAGTGTGATCATCTGTGGACGAGACCAAACTATCTCAGAGATTATGTAACCAGCTGAGTCTGTGCTAAAGACAAAACTTCAGTCTGGCCGAAGGGTGAATAAACCTTTCATATTTGAGGGAAAACGGAATAAGACCTGCAACAAGTTTAGGAGAAAAGAGAATTCCTAGAAACAATGGTACTATTAAAAATGTAATGTTCCAAAAAGCTAAAACACGAATGAAAACTTTTCTGAGGAATGTACTGAAATAATTCCAGCACTGGTTTGGTTGACACTGGCCATGTTGCCCCACAGAATATGTGATTTGATTCCTTGAAAAGAGTATACAGCCTTAATAATGCTTTTGATTCAGGGTTACTTATCTTGATATTTTTATGTTTTGTGGCATGACTTTCCCAGTGGTGGCTTATACCATATTATAATGCATGTTTTGAATGTTTGAATGAGAAGGAGGGATTTTTTTGTTTGTTTGTTTTCTTTTATATAACTTTTGCCTTTGTAGATGTGTCCAGACTTTATTAAAATTTAATCTGAGAGCCTGTGGCTCCTTAAACCATTTTGAGTTGTGGTGTACAGTATATGATCCTGTCTTAATGTTAGGACTTCTAAGAGTCAAGCCTCAAAGGAGGGCTAATGAAAACCGGGGCTCTGTTCAACTTTGTCCTACGGAAATGTACGTTTAGTTCAGTTTGAAGCTGTTACTTTGGATGCTGCTATTGAAAAGTATCTTGTTAGTCATTTTACAATGCATGCTAGCTGTTACAGATTTTAGGAATGAATGAATGGTTTCATTTCTCTAAAGCCCTGCTACATTACATAGAATTAAAATTTTGATGTCTCTCACCACAAGAATGCAGATAGATTGAAAATATGTTTTTAAAGTGAACTGCAAAGCATTTTTCTAAAGGAAAAATAGTTTTAGATAAGAGGAAAGGTTGGTCTTGTGTTTAAAGCACAGTTAAGTCTGCAAGTCAGGAAGCTGTATTCTTGTAGTTCCAGCTGTGTTGCAGTTTTGTTCTTTGCAATAAGATCTTTAGCAAATCATTTAAGCTCTCTGTGCATGTGATTTTCTGTCTTTGAAATTGGTGTGATTATACTTATCAGCCTCACAGGCATGACATGAGGCTCAGTTTACTAATGCGTGTAAAATACTTTGAGATCCTTGAAAAGAGAGTGCTATAGCAGTGCGAAGTATTATTATTAAATCCTAAATCATTAACAGATTTTATATGTATATGTTAAAATAAAACTGTTAAGTCTACACTTATATAACATGACCTAAATTGAGGATTTCATGTTTCCCCTATGATAGCAGATGCCATTATTCTCTGAAACAGCTGCACTGCTGTTGACATTTGTGATTTTACCATTTTTTCAAAAATATTTTATTTTGTAACGCAAATATATTTGTGATATTGTAAGTTTGCATGTGGAGTTCCCTATTTTGGCTCACGGAAATAGTTCCACTGAGTTTAATGTGATCACTCAAATGTGTAAATGTTTACAGGATAAAGCTCTTAGACTGTAAATGTTTTTATATCTCACTTCATGTTAAAAGAAAACATCTTAGTTTGAGCAGTTGTTCTCATATCTGAATGTGGAAGATTTAAATGCACAGGTGTTTTAGAACTTCTATCTGCACTTGGAGTCATGGATCTTGAAAGTCTATTAATTGTTCCTGCATCCTCTGTATGATTATAACTCCTATTGAACTCACTGGGAATTTTGCGTTCAAAATGGCTACATGATCAGTTCACGTTATAAAGTGTTTCATATATGGTGTTATCTCAGGGTGAAATCATGGCCTTATTGAGATCAGTGGAAGTTTCTCATTCCTAAATGTTAATTATCTATAAGACCGCTACCAATCTGCAGGTGGCAGTTGATGACTTCAGATTTATCCTTCCAAAATTGAGGGATTTTGTAGAATGATAATTATTCCATTCTGTTAAGAAATTCTGTACATATCTAAGAAATTATTACCAGATGGTTTAAGGCTCTTATTCTGAAGCTTATAAATGTAGGTGATCACAGCACTTTGGAGGGAAAAAAAGTTAATGTATTAAGAAACTTGGAAATTTAAAGTAGAATATAGGAACAACTGTTCATATTTACAAAATCCTTTAATGCAGCTTAATTACACCAGTCTAGTATGTCTGGTCTGAAAATAGTAAGAATGTAACCTTTGAAAATGTTTTAATCTTTGGGACTTCAATAGGAGCAGGACTGGGTCCTCCATGTTTTAGTCAGAAAGTGATCTAATCTATATTTAAATGTGTGTGGTGGTGTTTAGGGGAGTGAGTGTGTGTGTGTATTAGGGCTGATTTAATTGCAAGATTAATCGCACTGTTAAACAATAATAGAATAATATTTGTGGGTGTTTTCTACACTTTCAAATATGTTATTTCAGTTACAGCACAGAATGTCAAGTGTACAGTACTCACTTTCTATTTATTTTTGAATACACATTTACACTGTAAAAAACAAAAGAAATAGTATATTTCAGTTCACCTAATATAAGTACAGTAGTGCAATGTCTTTATCATGAAAGTTGAACTTACAAATGTTGAATTATGTATAAAAAATAACTGCATTAAAACATGAAACAATGTAAAACTTTAGAGCCGACAAGTCCACTCAGTCCTACTTCAGCCAGTCGCTCAGACAACCAGTTTGGTTACATTCGCAGGAGATAATGCCGCCTGCTTCTTGTTTACGTCACCTGAAAGTGACAACAGGCATTCACATGGCATTGCTGTAACTGGCGTTGCAGGATATTTATGTGCCAGATATGCTAAAGGTTCATATGTCCCTTCATGCTTCAGCCACCACTCCAAACAATATGCATCCAAGCTGATTGACGGGTTCTGCTCGTTAACGATTCAAAGCAGAGCTGACTGATGCATGTTCACTTTCATCATCTGAGTCAGATGCCATCAGCAGAAGGTTGATTTTTTTTTTAATTTTTTTTTCTTTTTTTTGGTGGTTTAGGTTCTGTAATTTCTGCGTCCGAGTGTTACTCTTTTAAGACTCCTGAAAGCATTCTCCACACGTTGGTACTCTCAGATTTTGGACAGCACTTCAGATTCTTAACCTTGGTCAAGAGCTGTAGCTATTTTTTGAAATCTCACATTGGTACCTTCTTTGATTTACGAACACTGTCACTGCAGATATGGCAAACAACATGTTCTGGGTCATCACCCGGGACTGCTATAACACGAAATATATGATGGAATACAGGTAAAACAGAGCAGGGGCCATACAATTCTCCCCCAAGGAGTTCAGTCACAAATTTAATTAACATGCTATTTTTTTAACAAACCTTATCAGTGTGGAAGCATGTTCCCCAGAATGTTGCCTGAAGCATGAAGGGGCATACAAATGTTTATTGTATCTAGCATGTAAATACTTTGCAACGCTGGCTACAAAAGTGCCATGCAAATGCCTGTTGTCACTTTCAGGTGACATTGTAAATAAGAAGCAGGCAGCAGTATCTCCCATAAACATAAACAAACGTGTTTGTCTTTGCGATTGTCTGAACAAGAAGTAGGACTGAGTGGACTTGTAGACTCTAAAGCAGGGGTTGGCAACCTTTGAGAAGTGGTGTTCCAAGTCTTCATTAATTTAAGGTTTCGCATGCCAGTAATACGTTTTACATTTACAGGGGCCGGCAGACAGAACCGCAGACTGGCAGTGGGCTGAGCCTGGGGTTCCGTCCATCCAGGTCAGCAGCAGGCAGAGCGGGGCCAGGAACCCAGCTGGCAAGGGGCTGGCGGCTGGAACCTCAGATCAGGAGCGGGCTGAGTAGCTCAGCCTGCTGCCAGTCTGGAGTTCCGGCTGCCGGCTCCTGCCAGCCGGGGTCCTGGCCGCCGGCCCCTCTCAGCCCACTGCCAGCCTGGGGTTCCATTCATCCAGGCAGACAGCGGGCTAAGCGGGCCAGCAGCCAGGATCCC
The DNA here is from genome assembly GCF_003597395.2 of Chelonoidis abingdonii. Classification (NCBI taxonomy): domain Eukaryota; kingdom Metazoa; phylum Chordata; order Testudines; family Testudinidae; genus Chelonoidis; species Chelonoidis abingdonii. The sequence continues at coordinate 186,444,964 of NC_133769.1, forward strand.
GGCTGGCAGCAGAGTGCCACTAAAATCAGCTTGCGTACCGCCTTTGGCATGCATGCCGCAGGTTGCCGACCCCTGTTCTAAAGTTTTACATTGTTTTGGTTTTAAGTGCAATTATGTAACAAAAAAAATCTACATTTATAAGTTACACTTTCATGATAGAGATTGCACTACAGTACTTGTATGAGGTGAGTTGAAAAATACTATTTTTATCATGTTTACAGTGCAAATATTTGTAACAAAAATAATATAAAGTGAGCACTGTGCACTTTGTACCCTTTGTATTCTGTGTTGTAACAGAAATCAGTATATTTGAAAATGCAGACAAACATCCAAAAATATTTAATACATTTCAGTAAATCTTTTTGGGTTAATCGCATGTATTAACTGTGATTAATCGACAGCCCTAATATATATTGTGTGTGAATTTAGAGTCCATGAAAAAGGCTGAAGTTCCCTGTACTTGTAACAAATACATCATGGGCAGCAGAGCAAGCTTCCTCTCGCTCTCTTGCAAATGTGACTCAATTATTACCTTGAAGGTTCAGTTCTAGAGATACCAATTGAACCTTTGACCCTGCTGTCAACAGGGTTAACAAATCAATACAATCTGTGATGTTGGTTTCTTTGATCCGGATACCTGTCCATTTTAGATCATTACAGATTTGGGCTGGATTCAACTACTAGCTGCAGTTGAAATCCTCTTTATCCCATTACCATCTTATTCCCTCAAACGCATGTTTTGATTGTTCTTAGAAGAAATATAATTAATTCCTGTTTTGTACATGGATACCTAAAAATGTGTGTGAATTTTAAAAAGGGGTTTGCTCCATCCCTTGTTTGCATTACATATCAACCTTTAAAATGAAATATTTCTTTACACTTAATATTCTTAACTTATTGACCCACTCTCCAGGTTCCATTTGTGACAAATGTGACTCTTCATGGGTCACCGTGCCATTTTCGTGTCCAAGAGGGCAGAACAGCAGTGTTGCACTGCTGACCTGCCAGCTTGTTGGTGTGCAGGCTTGGGGCTTGATTCCCCAAGCAATAGGTACCCCGACTTAATCAGACTTGCATGCGAGAACAAAACTTTAACAGTGATCTGGTAAGTGTTAAGGCACAATAACTTGCCAAAGGCATGGAATGTGTGATTGTCACATGTCCTGTTAATAAAGGCATATCAGGTCCCTGTGAAGGCTTTGCATTACAGTGCAGGTTTAAAGTTGGGGTACCTATTCCTTTTTATTTGTTGGATGTGAAAGCCTTATGTATGGAGTGTTAGTGTGTTGTTGATAGTGTTGTAGGTAATACGAAGGTGAAAAGGAATGTGCATGTTTTTGACCTTACCTTCTTATTTCTATGATTTGAAAGTTTTGGGTGGATGCCTCAACGTGAACTGTCACTAAACACAGTTTTTGTTTGCTAATTTTATGGAACCCATTGTTTGTGGAAGAAGTTTGTTTAACATGTAGAAAGGTGGTTTATTGTCCTTCTGTAAATAGGACTGTGCGAGATTCCTTTTATAAAGGAAATACAACTGTTTAAATATTAAAGCTGTGACACAAACACAACAAAGGGACAATAAAATTAGGGCTGTTCCTCTTTTCTCGCACTACTGACGTGGTTATTATCCCTCATGGTGGTGTAAGTGAAAATATTAGCTTTAAAGTTGATTATAATGAGTGCTGTTGGTTTATGCTTCAGCCTGTAGTTTTCTTTACAGTAGGGATTTTGTACTTTATCATTTAGGTGCTGTTCTTACTTTGTTTCTATTGTTTTGATCATATTCAGTTAGGCCAAGATAGTCTTATGAAGCATCTTCTCTGCAGGATGTTAATTACTTCATTGATCTTATCGTTAGGAAGGAAAATGGATAAAATAACTCAAAATATATTTAAATGAAGAAGGCATATGATGCACTGAGTAATTAAATTTAATTTCACATCAAGAGGATTCCTTTTGAACATGTAACATTTTTATTTCACAGCTTAATAAGTTGCTTAAGAAGATGATGTGAAAATTTCAGTGGTTTCTTAAAAAATCAGTTTCTATAGGGCAAAATGGGTATCCTTGTTGTTTTGCAGTTACAAATCAGGTGAAGAAATAAGTTGCCCCTTATGTCCTATATAGCCACGTGATGCAAAAGGATACATCATGAAGGACCCAAGGACATCAAAGACATTAGTTAAGCACTGGAGTTCCAACTCCAGAACTATTAACACCACTTCCCACAGCCCCTTGTTAATCATTTGAAAGTATCCTTTCTGAATAGTAACTTGCCTTAGCCCTGCTGAGATTGAACTCTGTTTACATCTGCCAGCCCCAAATACAATTCTCCTCTGTGGAATCAGTAGCAGGTCAAGGAAACTTTACCATGATAGACCATGTCTAGCCTGTCTGGCATTAACTTTACTATATTCATATTCATGATTTTAATACTTTGTGTTTTAGAGAGATGATTCTCAATAGAGAGATTTTTTTGTTCTGCGTGTAAGGGCACACCTCTATTTGTATAACAATGGAATATTGAACAAAGTGTTTAGAATAGCTAACAATTATGTATTTAAAATCCATTTTTCAACAAAAAATGTCAACCCATCACATTACTTTACCAACATATGTAATCAGACAAATAAAATCCTGTGACGTTTTAAGTTTGAAATGCCTGTGATAATTTTCCTTAAAGAATGATTTTGCAAAATGAGAGAGAACAGACATCATCCCTTTGCACTTTTTAGGACATAGCTGAACTTAAGTATTGGACCTTCATAGATACAAATATATTATGATAATATGGTGTGAACTTTTGACTATAAAAGTCTCAGGAGAGGTGTGCCTCGGCAGTAGTAATAGTTAACTGATGTGTATCCACATATTGCAGAATGCTTAATTACATTGCTCTTGTGACTGTTGAGAAGAGAGCTAGGAAGGCTTGGAAAGCTCATTTATGATGTCTTTAATATGCAGAGAGGTTAACAAGGATTTCTTTTAAATAGTGACTTTCATATTGAAGAAAATGTTCAAATACATCATACTTGCTTATCTGTCATTAATACCTCTCACTCTTATGTTTTTTCATATAATATTTAAGCTGTGCTGGCAAAGGTAGAAAGTGCTTATGAAAACAGTATTAGCTATGGCACTAGAATGATGTCAGTCTAGACAGTATTTGGTCCTGCCATGAGGGCATGAGACTGGACTCGATGACCTCTTGAGGTCCCTTCCAGTCCTAGAATCTATGAATCAATGATGCTAGGCACTGTACAAATACACTGTCTGTGTGATTGGAAGCAGAAAGCCAGCAGTAGCAGCCAGAAAAGCCAACTGGAAGTCAGAGAAGCACAAATGCCTAGCCCTATCAGGAAATGTGTCACCATATGTCCTATGCTTTTCCAGGAAGACCTGGGCAGGAGGATCCCAAAATAAAAAAAGGGGGCAGGGGAAGGGGAAGTGCTAGGCTATAGATATTCAGGCCTGTCTGCAAAGACCTAGACTTTAAGAATTGAGGAGTATTCTTATCACTTAGCTGGTTACAGAGGTACAAAACAAGAATCAAAATCACAGTCTGCCTGTTTAAAGGTCTTCTCACTCTAGGATAGTCTAAGGCTTCATTTTTAGGCTAAGGCCTTTGGCTAAACAGCAGGGGCAACCATAAACTGGGAACATTTTCTCTAGAGGGAAGGTCAGTCCTCCTTTTCATTCTGTAATCACAATGTTTTTGTCTTTTCTATTCCCCCTCAGCCAATACACACATTGCGGGGCGGGGGGGGGGTGTTAAAAAACAAACCATCTCTGTGCTTTATATTGGCCAGCTTATCTGTTTCATTTACATTAGAAATATTAATGAAAAAAGTTAGGCAGCTAAGATTTCCCTTTTTCAGCAGTTTCTCCCTACTCCCTGCCATTTTTTTGTTGTTGTGGTACAGTTTACAGTACCCTTCTAACAACAAGAATTGAGGCAAGAGTTTAAACACACTATGGCATCAGAGAGAAACAGCAAGAAACTGCCTCAGAGGAAGCAATTATCCCAGTATGCGTTCACAGGCCTTTCAACAACTTGGTCAGCCGCCAACTGAGAGCAGCAGACAAGAGAGCCACTACAGATAAGACAAGGAGGGAGAGCATTCACTACTACTTTAATATCTTCAGTCTCTTCCACTATTTATAATGTAATCACTGACATTTACATATTGTGCTTTAAGCAGTTTGCTACTCTGAAAGTAAAGGCTCACATGTGAGGAGCAGACTTATTTTATCCTTGTTGTGTAAAGTATGTGTTGTTAGTAAGAGTGTTGGCCCATATTTCTCAAGTGTTTTAGATGTAGACCAGGCCAGAGACAGCTAAAACCAGTGCCCACTTTTGAATATTTAGGTCCAAATGTCTATAAATTTAATTATATTTTGAAAGTTAGACTGAGAGGAGGTGTGATCCAGCGGTTAGGGCCCTGAGTAGGAATCAGGAGACCTAGGTTCGGTTCCCATCTCTGTCACTGGCCTACTGGGTGACCTTGGGCAAGTCATTTCATCTCTCTGTGCCGCGTTTCCCTTCCCACGCCTTGTCTGTCTTCTCTGCTTAGACTGTAAGCCCTTTGGGGCAGGGTCTCTTGTATGTCTTGTCTCTAGTATGTATTTATACAGTGCCTAGCAAGTCATCAGCATTGTACAGCTGTACAGCATTGCATTGTACAGCTCCATGCAAGTCAGCAGCATTTAATCACATGCTTAAGAGTTTTCTTGAATTGGGGTCTAAATTTGCATTATACTTAATCTTAGTCAAAAGTCTGAGAAGCAGCAATTTTTTGGATGCAGATGTTTTATTTGTTCAGAGTTATGTTTTATAAAATATAGAAGTGTGTGTATTGCTGAGTTAGTAATACTGGTGATTCTGATTCAGAAGTAGAGCTGGTTGGACATTTAAAAAATAATCAGTGAAAGAATGGATAAACTTTACTCTACAATTTTTATTTTATCTTAAATTTTTAACAACATTTCTATTTTTGGACCAGTTTTGTTAAGAAGATCCTGTGTTCAGTTCTCACATCAGGACCTGGATTAATAACATGCGCTGACGCTACAGTATAAAAGAGGTACTGAACTTTTAGAAGTATCATTCTTCAGGAGATAAGTTTAAGTGAAGTATCTTCTCTCCATATTCAATGCCTTTGAAGGTGGAATCAGAAATCCATTTTCAGTTCTCAAAACCATGGCAGAAAACCCATGTATTGTAGCCAGCATTCCATCTCTTTATACACTGGACCTGATTCTTCACTGCATTACACACATCAGTGTTACAGTGGTATTTTTCCACTGAAATTACAGTGATGTGAAAATGACATGTATAGTGCAATGAAGAATCAGGTCCACAAAGTCCAATGTACAAAAAAAAGTCTCTCTCTTTCTCTCTAATTCTTTCTGTCTCACAGAAGTGGAGGGCAGCACTATGCTGTTGACTACACAAGGCTGTTACTGTTGCCCACTCGTTCACTCCATTACTCATCAGTATAGGACGTTTTGGGAACCCTTAGGTATGAAATATGTTGTATCAAATTGAATTGCACTAAATAACAAACAAAAGATAATTAGATATTTAGGAAAAAATCAGAAAGACATAGTCTCTTTCATGGTTTGCCATTAGAAGTCTTCTGTGTCTTAATATGTGTGGCTTATTAAGCTCTTTTGTCTGATTAGGTTTATATAATTAAAAGCAGAAGAAATTCTGTGTATGGCTGAAAAAGCTAATTAGGCCCAGTTGGTTTAGTATTTTAACCTTAAAGGTGTGTGAACAGCACTTCAGTGGAGATGCTTTGAAAAAATTCCTGTGTAACAGATACCTCAAACCATCTGACTTGCTTAAGGGTAAAGAACTGCAGACATACCAGGAACGGAGTTCAGTTCAAGTTCACTTTTATTTCTGATTTCAGTCACTGATTACAGTGAAAGATACATATATGACAAAATGCATCCAGGATATATTCATACAGTGGGCTAAATTTACACTCCTAATTTCAGTGCATACACATAGTAGTGCTAATGCAGTTACAGCATGTTCTCACATTGAAGAAACACTATTTAGAGGTGCAGATTTTCAACAGTAGGTCACAAAAGACTGAGGGCTTCCGTACACTACAAGTCAACACAAGTCAGTTTACATTGACCTAACTATGGAGGTATACACACTGCAATGCTCTTCCTGCCGTTTTAACTGTTATACCGACATTATAAGACCAATGAGAGGCAAAGCACTTTGCATGACATAGAGCAACGCAGTATCAGTCTAGCCACCACATTGCTTATGTTGCCCTAAGTGGCCTCCAGGAGGTGTCCCAGAATGCCCACTGTGACCGCTCTGGTCACTAGTTTGAACTCCACTGCCCTGCAGTCAGGTACACAGGTATGCAGCCCTTCCCTTATAAAGCCCAAGGAAGTTTTGAAATTGCTCTTCCTGTTTGCTTGGTGTGGAGAGCTCACATAGCTACTGCCACATGAGCATCCCGGCTCCACGCAGCAAATGTGCTTCTGTCTGACTCTCCTGGGTCTGCTGGAGCACCCACTGTATTTTCCTGTGGATGCTCCAATCCCAGATCACCTGTGGAGTCAGTGCCTGTGATAGCGACACATGGTGCACTTCTCTCTGTGTCAAGTGCAAGAGCTGCTACTCTGGATGTGCTCCACCAACACAAGGAGTGCAGTGTAGACATGCAACAGCAGTTTAATTATAGCGGTGGCTGTACATTGACGTAACTGAAGTCAACTTAACTTTGTAGTGTAGATATAGCCTGAGTGTGCTTCAGCATTCACGTTTTCTTTGTTGCTCAGTAAACTATATAACAAAAAGCAGACTAAAATCTTCGGAAAAGGATTCCCTACAACTTCTCTAAAGGTCTAGAAAGAGAGGTCTCTTATACAGTGGAGGAGAAGTAACATAGTTTTGTTATGTGAGGATATTTGTTCATGGATTATAATAGAGTAAATACTGCATAGTAAATATTTTGTGTACATACTATCCACTGAGGTTTGAATAGTAGCATGAAAAATGTTTCACGCAATTATTTGTCTAATTCAAGTATTTTCATAAAGCACCACTTCTCTCTTTCTGAATAACTTTTGGTTGGGGGTGGACTAATATGGGCTTTGTCATCAGTTCAGGCTGCCTTTGTAATTAAGAAGAGTCAAATGTAAAACAAAATTTAAGTAACTTATGATTCTTTAATATTTTAAGCTAAAAGAGAAATACACTGAATTTTGGATTTTCTTTCATCAAGATTATTTATGACACACTGTGTCTCTTGGCTGCTCCCACTTTCTGTGTTAATCAGAAGGAAATATCAAGTGTTCGTGCAATTCTGATGTTTAGTGCCTGATAGTGCCAAGTGCTGACTGAGCACCTTCAAAATACAATTAGTTACCAAATGGCTCCAGGGACAGCTGACAGCTTTTAACACTTTGTAGATATTCATCTTCTTGCAGGATTAGACTTTTAATGAAGTTGGCTGTAAGAGACGGTAAAACATTTTGAAGAGCAGAACCGAGCCTAACTCTGAAGCTTACATTTTTTGCACAGGCTGGGATGGATGCCAAAATCGCCATGTAGGAGCTGAATGTTCTTTCAATATCTCCACCCTAAAGACTATTTTAAGTAGAGCAGTTCTGCTATAGATAAGCTATTATGCTCATTATCAACTCCACATCCCCAACCCACCAGCATCACAGGGGTTTGTTTGTTGACTTGTGTGGTGGAGAGAGGCGGTTTACAATTCAACTCTTAGATTTTGCTCTGAGTAAAAACATGGTATAAGAAAGATCTCAGTCCAACAGCGTTTTCTTTTAATCCTTATTTCAGTTTGTGTGTGATATTTTTGGGAGAGGAGCATATTTTTGCCTAGAGACTTAAACAAAATCTTTCTTGTTCATTGTTATAAGGATATTAATTTGGGAATGGTGAGTGCTACAGTCTGACTCACAAAACTTAAAACAAAAAATGTGTGCAGCTTTTTAAAGTAATGTTGCTTGCTAAATTATGCATATGTTTTCCCTTTCTCCAAATGTCTTTTTTTAAAGCCCACTTCTTTAGCCTTTCTTCTGACACTGATCTCCTACAACTCTGTGGGGTCTCACCTTCATGCTTTAACCATTTATGTCTTTCTTTCCAAAATTAGATTGTAAATTCTTCAAAGCAGGGGCAATGTCTGACTATATGCATATGTTGTGTGTCGCATGTGACAATACTGAAACACACTCAACATTACAATCCACCATACATACGACCAGCAATGTTGTGTGAATTGAGGACAGAATTTCACCCGTCAATCTGAGTTTCATTTCCTTAGGGATTTAAGTTACCCCTTAGCATTGTTTTAATGCATTATAGGTTTTATGTATTAAATAGAATGACGACTACGAGTTGTAAATCAACACTTTAAATATGCCCGTGGTCTTTGTTGCTGGATTTCTTAAACATTACTCTCTGGGTTTCTTTTCTTTCTCCATTCACACCCTTTGTAGATTTTTTTGTTCTTTGCATATAAGGGCTGTTGATTAATAGCAGTTAACTCACACGATTAACTCAAAAAAATTAATCATGATTAATCACACCGTTAAGCAATAGAATACCAATTGAAATTTATTAAAAAATTTGTGATGTTTTTCTACATTTTCAAATATACTGGTTTCTAGTACAACACAGAATATGAAGTGCACAGTGCTCACTTTATATTATTATTTTTATTACAAATATTTGCACTGTAAAAATGATAAACAAAATAGTATTTTTCAGTTCACCTCATACAGGTACTGTAGTGCGATCTCTTTATCGTGAAAGTGTAATGTACAAATGTACATTTTTTGTTACATAACTGCACTCAGAAACAAAACAATATAAAACTTAAGAGCCTTCAAAACTACTCAGCCCTACTTCTTGTTTAGCCAATTGCTAAGACAAACAAGTTTGTTTACATTTATGGGAGATAATGATGCCTGCTTCTTTATTTACAAATATCACCTGAAAGTGATAACAGGCGTTCACATGGCACTTTTTTAGCCAGCGTTGCAAGGTATTTGTGTGCCAGATATGCTAAACATTCATATGCCCCTTCATGCTTCAGCCACCATTGCAGAGGACGTGCTTCCATGCTGATGATGCTCATTAAATATATGTGTTAATTAAATTTGTGACTCAGCTCCTTGGGGGAGAATTGTATGTCTTCTGTTCTGTTCTAACAGTCTCAGATGACGGCCCTGCACATGTTCGGGTTATGAACACTTTCACAACAGGTTTGACAAAATGCAAAGAAGTTACCAATGTGAGATTTCTAAAAATAGCTTCAGCACTCAACCGAAGGTTTAAGAATCTGAAGTGCCTTTCAAAATCTGAGAGGGACGAGGTGTGACATATGCTTTCAGAAGTCTTAAAAGAGCAACACTTTGATGCCAGACAACTTTCTTCATGTTCCCTTCCCCGCCCCCACTTAAGTGCAGGGTGGCGATTGGCTGAGTGATTGGCAGAAGTAGAACTGAGTGGACTTTTCAGCTCTAAAGTTTTACACTGTTTATTTTTAAATGAAGTTATTTTTTGTACCTAATTATATATTTATAAGTTCAACTTTCATGATAGAGATTGCACTACAGTACTTGTATTAGGTGAATTGAAAAATACTATTTCTTTTCTTTTTTACAGTGCAAATATTTGTAACAAAAAATAAATATAAAGTGAGCACTGTACACTTTATATTTTGTATTGTAATTGAAATCAATATATTTGAAAAATGTAGAAAACATTCAAAAATATTTAAATAAAATTGTCTTTATTATTGCTTAACAGTATAATTAATCGCGATTAATTTTTTTAATCGCACAATTATTTTGTTTTTAAATATAGAGAGTGCATTTGTGTGTGTGTGTATGTGTGTATAGTTAATATATGACATTGTGTAAATTTGAGTAACGTTTTGTGGTTTTGGTTTATTGGTTGAATGAATTGATTCATTATTTGTATATCTTTGCTGTTGAGTGGTCATAATTTATTATTCTAAGTTTAACTCATAGGACACCCCCAGCTTTTTGTACGGACATCTTTTTGTTATTTAATGAAATAAATAAAATTAAATTGGGATAGCTGAAATACTCATGAATGCCAAAGTGACTTGTCAGTTAAAGCCCATATAACATGCCATCATATCATGTATTCTTTATGCACAACATATGTTATAGAAAAACTATGTTTATAAGTATTGTAGAACTCACTGCTATAAAGCACTGGGGACCACCTGTGATCTGCTGTGTGTCCACATCTCTTCATTGACAGTTCCCAGCAGTTCCAGAGCTGTAAACACTTTTAATGGGTCTATTTTGTATCCTCCACTTGTAAAGCCAGGTGTCTTTTGTTATCAGGAGTTCAACTGTACAAGGCTTAGAGAGAGCCGTAAAATCTCTAAAAAAAGATTTGAATTGGATTTTCCATAAGTATAAAATATAGTGACTTTTAAAGTCTATTAATTTGAATCTTTCCCAGATTAGAAGCAAACATTGGGTCTCACTGGGAACTGGTGGTATAAAATATTTTGAAAAAAGACACTAGCACTTCTTGTTTGTAAGGAAAACTACTATTCCTTAGGTTGAAAATGTATCCCCTACAGCACAAAAATGCCCCTTCCCTGTGGTTATGTTACACTGTTAGGTTTTTAACCCACAGAACAATCATTAGGTACTGTAAACTTCAGATGGTAGATATTGATATATAGATATGCACACACACACAATATGAGAGAGAGACCTGAAATATACTTAGCAAAACCACTGATAACTAGTTAGTCTCCCCAGTCTGAGTAACTTTAGTTTGAATAATTTAATAGTTATTGCCCAGAAAGAAGAGATTTGTCTCTTTGCTGCTCACCTTATTGCATTGTAGCTTACAATTCAGCAGTAACGAAAGAAATGTGTTGGAAAATCTCAGTATGTAAATTATCCCCTCCTCTGCACCGACAGATCCATCCATGTTTTTCAGACATATACCTATTATTACATTGAATCATTTGTTCACCTACTTCAGTGTCTCCTCTCTGCCATTGCTCAGAACTTCATGCTTGAGAGAAAAGTGGGGGTGGTGGTGATAATGGATATAGGACACAAATCTGCTGTAGCTACAGCTTTCCTCAGGCAAAGCTATTTTATGTTAAAACAAAGGATGATGTAATCTGTCCCATTCAATTGGGAGTTGGCTAATTGCTAAAAAGTAATGGGAAACATATGTAGTCAGCCAACAAAGGAAATACGTTTTCAATCAGCAGTGAATAATTCATTCAGAATACATATAGTACTCTGTACATGCATGTGTGTATTATGCGCACACACCACATTTATGGGGAGATGATATCTATGTGATAAACATATCATAAACCTGTGCGATTTTTCATATTCCTATGATTATATCACCTACCCACTGAGCCAGCAACCCAGGAACTTACTTTAACATTCCTGACCCCTGTGCAGCTTCTGTCATCTTTTAAAAACAAACTACCATCCTGTCTGAGGCCCAGGAGGTACAAAAATGAGCCTTGATACTGTTACCAGCTTTTCTAATCATAAAAATGTCAGAGCTTTAAATCTGATTATCTGAAGATCCTTGAGGGTTAGAAAGAGGATCTTCATACATATATCACTCCTTATTGTTTGACCCAACACTCACGTCTAACTGGGAAGAACCCAAGGTATGGAGAAGTGACTCTAGGTAATTTTGAGTTGCTTTACATATTTGTTTTAATGTTTATCTCCATCTGAACTTTGTGCAATTAGATTCATGATAAGAAAGACACCTGACTTTGCAGATGGAAACGAGATTGTTCCAATAAGATTTTTTTAAAGCTTTTTAAAATGTTCCTAGAATAGAGTTTTGGGGTTTTTTTTTGTAAATTATGGTTTATATAGAACAGTGCTACTCAGTCGGGCCGCCGCTTGTTCAAGGAAAGCCCCTGGCAGTCCGGGCCAGTTTGTTTACCTGCTGCATCCGCCAGTTCGGCCGATCGCGGCTCCCACTGGCTGCAGTTCTCTGCTCCAGGCCAATGGGAGCTGTGGGAAGTGGCGTGGCCCAAGGGATGTGCTGGGCGCCCTTCCCGCAGCCCCCATTGGCCTGGAGTGGCGAACCGCGGGTAGTGGGAGCTGCAGTTGGCCAAACCTGCAGACACGGCAGGTAATCAAACCGGCCCAGGCCGCCAGGAGCTTTCCACGAACAAGCAACAGACTGGCTTTGAGAAGCACTGATATAGACTGTGTGGTGATGTGTTATAACAGTTGATATAAAGGTGGGATTTTCATAAATGTCAAACCAGGAGCTCAAGTTTCATTCACAGTCAATGGAACTTGTGCTCTTAAGTCACTGAGGCACGTGTGAAAATCCCCACATTTCATCTACGCAAGTTTGAGATGAGAGTAATTTAACCACCCTCAGGTAAGCCAATAAACTTTTATTGCACACCACCATATAGTCAACATTGATATAAGTATGCAGAGAGAGAGGTGTATATGTATATCTAGACATATTTATACAAATATGCACACATACAATGAATAATATAACACCTTGAAAATATTTATTACTGCAGTCTTTTAAATTGTATTACTTTGGGGGATATGAAATGAAAATCTAGTTGTGTACTTCATACCCTTCTCTTGCTGTTTGAGGCTATAAGCAAATAAAAACACATTTACCTCACTTAAAAATAATATTTGCAGGTGACCTTAAATGCTCCATTCGACATGCTTCAAATTCCAATTGAAATTTCATCATTGCTAGATTGCTAGATGAAGGACATCGCTTTTTCTCTCCGAAATAATGTGCGCTAACGGCAAAAGCATGAAATTTATATTCAACACTATCTCAGTAACTGACTGTCATCGTGTGTATATGTCTTACAATGATAATAAGAGTCCATTGCCGCTCAAGATGTCAAGTTCTCAGGGATAGATTTCTAGCTGTAGGCAACTTGTGCAAAATACTTCACATTGTGAACTTTCTCTGGCTAGTCACTGATTGTATTAGGCCTTTTAATGTAACTTTATAGGCACCTTTTTTTTTCTACTACATTTCAATTTAAATTATTATCATATGTGATCTGCGTTTTAAGACTTTCCAACTTACAAAAATCATTAAAGAATATTTAAGTGGAATTGAAGGCAACAGGAAATTTATTCAAATTAATGTATGCATTCTGTTCTGTTGTGAACATGTTTTGTTTAAGTTTAAAAACTTAATTAACTAAGGCTTTTATTAAATGAAGAGGGATTCAGATTTTTGGCTTATATTTCATAATCTATTTTTAAATAAAACATAGCACTGTTCAATATGAAACGTCAAGGGGGAATTCTTTGCTTATACCAGTTCAGTTTCATTAACTTGCAAAGAAATGAACTAGGGTAAATATGAGCAGGAAGTTAGCTAGCTAACTCCAGATATTGCCAAATACAGGCTCTGTATTCCTCTACCTGAGTGCTCAGCACTTTTGAATGTTGAACCCTTACTTATTTGTATAAATGTGGATTTAGGAGCTAAATGTTAGGCTTCCATTAAAACAAAATTTTGGTATAAATATATCTTACTGCTGCACAAGTTGTGAGGTATGGTATGTCTTGAGGATCTATCTTAGGGAAAAGGCATCATTTATTTACTCTGCCAGTGCCAGTAATGGAGGGCATAAGCAAGCAGACCCACGCTCCTGGTGGTGCATGAGAACAGAAGTCAGATTTTTTTTTTTTTAAATGAGAAGGAGTTTTTAAATAGCCTTTTTTATTTTTTTTTTGGTGAGGTACTTAACTGCTTTATGGTTAGTGGAATCTAATTAATGTAAGGTTGTGATGCAGGTGAGAGGGTTTTTCTGATATTGTAAACCTTTCATAGTTTATAAACAAGAAGATCACAACTCAGCGCTGAAAGACAATTTTGTCCCTAATGCGGGAATTAAATATATTTTCATCACCAAGCAGAAAGACATTAAAATAATTTGTATGCAAAGACCATTTAGATGTGTCTGATTCTGATATACTAACAGTAGAAAGGAAATTGTAGAACCTGTCGTTATCAAGCATTAAACAGAAGCAAGAAACAGCCACTACTGGGCAGTATACAAATAGAAGTGGGGTATCTTCTGGATCCACAAAAGTGAAGAGGCTTTAGAATACAGAAATAAAAAGATATAAAGCTAATAAAGTGAACAAAATGCTTTTGGTGTGAAACTTACTAATTAGCCTCATTTCCCCACCCAACCCCAAATTCCTGAAGCATGATTTCATATGGTTGTTTGTTATCCATAACTAAAAGGCTTTGCAGACTAAAACTTTCTCATTTTAGATGAAAGTCCAAATAAAATTTGCTGAGTATTCTGTATTTTATGCTTTCTATTGGTGAAATGTCAATGTGCAGTAAATGAGATGCACCAAGCAAGAGTCTCCATTCAGCAATTAGTTTCATAATCATATTTAGCATTTACAGAGCATGGTACATCTTTAAAGCTCTTTACGGACGTTATCTAATTGATTATTTTAAAAGTAATTTTTATTATTCTTGATTTGTCCTAGATCAGAGGAGGAAAGCTCATGATTACCTACACGAAAAAGAATGATGCTGGCAAATATGTCTGTGTTGGAACAAATATGGTGGGAGAACGAGAGAGTGAAGTGGCGGAGCTCACCGTTTTAGGTAAGGGAGACTCCATTGTGTGACACTTCATTAGTGAAAATGCCAGTATTTAATACAGCTTCATTTCTGGTGTTGGGAGAAGCAGTTTTAAAGCAAGGTTGTTTGTTTTTTTTAATCATCCATCTCCTTTGCTATGTTCGTATTGGGCGTGTTCTTGTGACAGTCATGGATAGCTGCCTGATGGCATATTCCAGAAAATAATTTATCATCAATATCTGTTCTTCAGCACAGAGTAGAATATTGTTGAAATAAAGAGGTTTGTTACTCCAGAACGAGATGAAAATTGAGGGAAAAGAGGAAATAATGAACACAAGTCAGCAAACTATGCTGATTTGTGAACAGAAAATGTAGATTTTTTTTTTTCCACATATGTGGTCAGATCTGACTTGGTTTTCACACTGCAGATAATTCCAGTTTTCACTGACCATAAAAAATTTATAAATAATATCGAAAAAAGAATTAACTTCAATAACAAACATATGTATCATTTTCTCCTTCCATGAGGAATTTAATATAATCTCAGAAATTTAACAGAATCATTTATGTAATGAAATCTTCAAATATGGATAGATCTGCTTTATGCATACATATGCATTGACCTAGTAAAACAGGAGATGGGCTACCACTTTGATACTTGCTGAGTGGCATAAATTTGCTACCATACAACTAGCTCAAATGATCCTAGAACCATTACACCATGTCTAATCATCATTAAAGGGGATTTTCAGTCAAATTAAGCTAACTCAAGCTACCTTGACTGCAAAACCACTCCTTTTTTGCCTTTGTAGACAAGACCTTATGATGTCTGCAGTGCAGCCTAAGAATATCTCTGGCATTTTATGGTTGCCTCAGGATCTTCAGTGTGGTCCTGAGTCTGGACTCTCAGTGTGAAGTGTTGCTTCAAAGCAGTATAAGGCTTGGAAATGGCTTATGTTGTTTATATTGGGAACAAACACTTTGAGTGCATGGTTTACACCCATCAGTTTGGAAACTTCACAGCAACAGCGAAGTTAGAAAATAGCTGGATTCAGTTCAAGTTCCTCAGTGCTGGTCCTACCTCTAGCAATGATATCTTATTCTGCTTGAAGCACTGCTCCCTCAGTGTTTGGTGGCTTTGATTTATTTTCAGACCAATTCAGAGCTGAGGTGCTGGACATCCTGAAATGCTGTTCAGTGTTTATGAGTGGAGGGGATTCCTTAATATGTTGACACTATTTAGCATCTCAAACTATGTTGGCATCCTCTCAGCAGTCAGCAAGACAGTGTGGTAATTTTTTTTTGGAAGCTCAAGATATTTTCCTGTATGTTGCTGTGACGTTTTCTATTTCAGGTGCCTTTGAAGCACTTGGTTTAGAGGTAAATTTAAGTCAAGTCAACTGTTAGAACTTCCAGACTTCAGAAAGTCTGGAAATTTACAAGAAACTTTGTTTGTATTAATATTGTTCTTATTCTTATATATTAAGTACCCATGCAGCTGCATTGGTTAAGTACCTGCACCAATATCTTTTTACCATTATCCCAGGAATGGTCATATTGATGAGTTATAGTTGCCTTGTTGGAAAGTATTAGCTTGATTCCGCTTTCTGAAGACTTAAAGGAAGGAGGAATCTTCACGGGTTTTCATTTTGTTTTTTGTTTTCTCTTTAATTCAAAATTTATCTCCGATTATTGTCCTGGAAAAAAAAAAGATTCCCTTCTGGAGAGGAAGAATGATGTAGTGGCTACAGTACTAGCCTAGGACTAGAGAGAACAGGTTCAGTTTCCGATAGATAGATACACACTTATACATGTGGATAAGTATTCTTAACTGGAGAGATGACATTTTTGACATTTATCCAGCCAAACTTCTCCTTTCCTTCTTATATATTCTGAAGAGATTTACTGAGAGTCTATTATGAAAATGCCCTAATACTTATTTGAACCAGGCAGAAACTCTTAGACTATTAATACAGCATTTTCGTTCTTGACCTTCCTATAGAATATGGATCTAAAGAACTGCATGAGTGCTATGTTCACTGGTATTGCCTAGCAGTCCAGCATTCATTGTTATAGAGTTTTCTAGGTTAGAATCATTTTTCTTTTGCATAATTTTGCCAAACATCATTATCTAGAGTCTTCTCCTTCAATAAATCTAGGCTTGCCATTTCCAGAATTTCATGTACTGGCTTCGGCATGCCCAACAGTCTTCCCTGCTACCTTTTTGCACCTACATGCCTTGAGGGCTTTGGGGATTTTTCTTACTTTCTAAATAAATGTGCAGGTAAACCTGTTTTGCTTCTATTGCACTAACACCTTTTTTATGCCAGTTAGCTGCGTTAAACCTGTTTGTGATGGTATCTCCTTTATAACATCCTCTGCCTATTGTTTGGGCTCTTGTAGAGGCAGTCCTGACAACTTTTAGACTCCAGGAGTGAGATTCTGTTGTAATTTTTACTGTACCTTGTGGAGAAAATATATTTATCTGTAAGGAGTATGTTGTTATAAGTTCACATTCATCCACCCACCTTATCCACAGAGTGGAAAGTGCATGTTTCAAATATATAAATAAAACATTTTCAGCAACTTACATTTAGAGCTCAGCGGGATGTTCTCTTCCACTTCATGTGTGTTGAGGTTAGCTGTCCAAAAATTCAAAACCTAAAGATGTTCCTGCCTTATATGTGCTATGAGCATGGACCCGTGATAACAGCAATTTCTGTGAACAAGAATTATAGAGAAGTAATTTTCTTTGTGCTGGTGAGAAAGAAAATGATCACTTTTCTCTTTGCTCTAACACTTGAAATGATTCTATCAAACATAAACTGTTACTGATGACAAGGTGCAATCATACTAAAGATTCTGTGGTGGCTTTAACTAGCCTCCAAATATCGTCAGTACTTCACCATCGCATCAGGGTCTTTGGAGAGGCAATACTTAATGAGTGCCTTCTGTCAAAGGTACAATAAAATAGTGATGCCCATTGTCAGCTTTGGTGCCTTGCAGCAGATCTGTTTCTGTCACTGGAGAGAAACTGAGGCCACTTAGGTCTAGTTTACACTACTGCACTACATCCGTGCAGCAGCACCCGTGTAGCTTCACCACTGTACTGTGTCTGGTGAAGACGCACTATACCGATGGGAGAGAGCTCTACTGTCAATATAATTACTCCACCTCAATGAGAGGCGGAAGCTAAGTCGATGGAAGAGTGTCTCCTGCTGACAAAGCATGGATGTGGACACTGCTTTAAGTCGATGTAACTTGCGTCCTTTGGGGTGAGGGCTTTTTCACACCCCTGAGCGACATAATGTACATCGAGTTAAGCAGTAGTGTAGAAAATCCCAGAGTCAGGTCTAATGTAATTTGCATATTTACATTGTGTACATGATTTTTGTGATTCTTACCAGGGCCGCCCAGAGGATTCAGGGGGCCTGAGGTCTGCGGCGGTGGAGGGACCCTGCCGCCAAATTGCCGCCAAAGACCCGACCCGGCACTTAGGTGGCAGGTCCCAGAGTGTAAGGACCCCCCGCCACTGAATTGCCTCCAAAGACCTGGAGCAGAAGAAACTCTGGGGGCCAAGGCCCCACAAAAGTTTTCTGAGTGAAGGACCCCACTCCAGGGGCCCCAAAAAACTCTCGTGGGGGCCCCTGTGGGGCCTGGGGCAAATTGCCCCACTCGCTCCCCTCCCCCCCCCGGGTGGCCCTGATTCGTACAGCAAATTGACCTGGCTGCACATAAGTAACTCTGGAATCCCTACCTCAGCCACCCTGAGGCACTGCAAGTCTTGCAGTGCTGTGCCTTTAGCTGTAATCCAGTGTTTCTTTCCTTTCCTTTAGAAAGACCATCTTTTGTGAAGAGACCCAGTAATTTGGCTGTAACTGTGGAAGACAGTGCAGAGTTTAAATGTGAGGCTCGAGGTGACCCTGTGCCTACAGTAAGATGGCGAAAAGACGATGGGGAGTTACCAAAAGCAAGGTGTAGTATGTTAAGTTACCTTTTGGATAAGATCAAGTGCAGGTATCAATTTAATATCTAGCAATGGATAACTCCTGTGCTTGTATGGATGGGCTTGACGATCTAATAGGACTTCTTCTATTTGTGAATCCCATGATCTTCTGCTTACAGATATAATTCACTTCTGTTGAAACCTTAGAAACAGCTTGAACTAAAATCTTTACAACCTACTAAAAAAACAGCAAAAGTTTCACGTTCAAACAATGTATGACATGAATGAATTCTGTACTTGAAGTACCTATTGTAATTATCAAAACTACTGTAAAATATCTGAGATAATATAATTAGGCTTCAGCACCAAGACGTGGGTAATGGAATTGCAAGTGTTGCAAGATGCAGCCTGCTAATGCATAGTGCTGCTCTTATGAGACCTGCGTTTTTTGTTATCAAATCTCCAATTCACATTTCTTCTGTCATTGGCCTAACAGGGTGGAAAGTAAAATAGTCTTGTAAAAAGGAAACACATTTTATGAAGATTTTTTTTTTCATTTTGCTTAAATTCCTAATCATCAGTTTTAAAAGTATTGGTAGTTTTTTTCCCCCCAAAGAGGACACACTGTAACATTTGGGTCCTTCATCTTCTACATCCAAACCCTGTTTCCTGTTAATCCAGTTTATAATTTATCTAAAAAACACTGCATATAGGGTTAAATAACTGCTTTCTAGGAAGAGAAACATACTGGCTACATTACGCAAAGATGAGTAAAAGGTGATGAAATTGGAGGGAATATTATAAGGCTATATTATTTCCTTATAAAAATTATTTTGAATGAGTTATGTTTTAGCTTGATTTTAAGATGGTCTTTGGTTATGTTCATAAGAACAATGCTGCTTTTTTAATCTTTTAAACCCTTATAGCTCCTGATTTTTACATCCTACATGCAAATGAAGAAAAATATGAGAATGATTTTTTTCTTTCAGAAATATCATTACATATATTTACTAAATGCATTGTCATTAGAAGTCTTTAGGCCAAAGTCTAATGTCACTTACACCAGATTTACCAGTCAACTATGATTATTTTATTAGAGATGGTCTTGATTTTCACAGTGAGATCAG
The DNA here is from genome assembly GCF_003597395.2 of Chelonoidis abingdonii. Taxonomy (NCBI): domain Eukaryota; kingdom Metazoa; phylum Chordata; order Testudines; family Testudinidae; genus Chelonoidis; species Chelonoidis abingdonii. The sequence goes on from NC_133769.1 coordinate 186,464,696, forward strand.
ATTAAGCTCTCAAGTGTGTTGTTTTGAAATATTTTTTCCATAGTTTGAAGGCAATATGCATATTTCATGTGTTGCTTAAATATGTTCATATCTCAGAGAAACACAAGAATTTGAAGGCAAAAACGTCTTATGCTTATGGTTTATATACTAAGGAAGCTGGCAATACTCTTTGTATTTATACAGTCACCCTTATTTGCTGTTATATGTGTTTAAGATATGAAATCCGTGATGATCACACTTTGAAAATCCGGAAAGTTATGGCAGGAGACATGGGGTCTTATACTTGTGTTGCCGAAAACATGGTTGGAAAAGCTGAAGCATCAGCAACTCTAACAGTCCAAGGTAAACTGTTTCTTTATATAATACTTAACCCCAGAAAAAGGAAAGAAAATGGATTTTCTGTGCAGTAACTTCAATAGAACCATAATTAATATTGACTGTGATAGGCTATGTTGTTAAAAAAAAAAAAACAGAAAGATCATTTTGGTTTGATTATTTGAGCACTGTTAAACTATTGAAGCATTTAAGAACATAAGAATGGCCATACTGGGTCAGACCAAGCGTCCATCCAGCCCAGTATCCTGTCTACTAACAGTGGTTAATGCCAAATGCCCTAGAGGGAGTGAACCTAACAGGCAATGATCAGGTGATCTCTGTCCTGCCATCCATCTCCACCCTCTGACAAACAGAGGCTAGGGACACCATTCCTTACCCATCCTGGCTAATAGCCATTAATGGACTTAACCTCCATGAATAAATAATTTCAATTTTTTTTTCCAGAAGTGTGAAAGAATTAATGTTCAGTGCTGGGAAGGGAATGCATTTTGAACTCCAGTGGCATTAGAAGCATGTTATTTCTACTCTTTTTGTATTTAAAAGCTTAGGAGATAGGAGAACTTTTTTCTCCTTTCTGTGACTGTTATCACCACAAATTATTTTAACTGGATACAAATATTGTGACTTCAAGTATCCGTTGGATTTTTTATTTAAAGTAATAAAGTTGACATTTTTTAGATTCCCAAATGGTAAAATATTTCACCTACACTGGGGTGAGGGGGGAGTCTACCTAAGATATGCAATTTCAGGTATGAGAATAGCATAGGTGAAGTTTACATATCTTAGTTCGACTTACCTCGCATCCTCATGGCATAGGGTCAATTGCTGCAGCTCCTCCATCAACTTTGCTTCCACCTCTCGCCGAGCTGGAGTTCAGCAGTCCACGGGAGAGCGATCGGGGATCGATTTGTCATGTCTACACTACACACGATAAATCGATCCTCGATACATTGATCACTACCTGCCGATCCGGCAGGTAGTGTAGACGTACCCTATTGGTGGAAGTTTGCAATTATCATACTCCATTCTGTATGATCCTCCGCTGATCTCTTGTGGATGAATGGTCCTTTTGATCCACCCAGTATATCCGTCATTCACCCAAGATCATTTCCAGTCTTCCCTTCCAGTGCCTATAAACATGTCATGCCACTGACCCTTTTAAAATGTGCCCTGAAAATTGAATCATTCTTTTAATAAGATCTCTAATAGCATTTGCTAAATCCCAATAATCACCAATCTCATCAGATGTTTATTCTTCCAGATGTCTCTGTTGCTCTTTCTAGTCTGGTGTGACTTCAGTATCTAATCTTCTGTAAAGATATTTCCTCAGTAGCAATAATTTCTTACGTGTATGGCTGTGTCATTCACTGGACTTTTACATGTTTTCCCAGGATCCTTGTCTAGCGCCATAGTTTTTGTCTTATCCACGTTCCACTTTAGACCATATTCTTTGCCATATTCATATATAATCTCTACTAACATCATGAGATCTTCCGAATCAGCCATCAGCACTATCATCTGCATAGAAGAAATTATTCACCAATTTTTCCACTCATCTTAATACCCTCTTCTGTTTCCTGTATGTATTTAATTAAGCACTTGCTATAAATGTTGAATAAAGTTGATCACCATGTCTCAGTTTTCTCTCTTGATCTCTATTAGATTTTCATTTTCATCTCCCGTTATAACTATCTTCTGATTCCAGTGTAATTGTTTTATTACTCAGAGTCAGGGCCGGTGCAAGGAAGTTTCACGCCCTAGGCAAAACTTCCACCTTGCGCTCCGCCCCCCACTCAGCCCTGAGGCGCTCACCCATGGCAGCTCCCACCCTGCCCTGAAGCACCCCTCCCCGCAGCAGCTTCCCCCCACTCCCGGAACCATGCGGCACCTCCCAACCCCAGCTCACCTCTGCTCCGCCTCCTCCCCGAGCACGCCACTCCCACTCTAATTCTCCTCCCAGGCTTGCAGCACCAAACAGCTGATTGGTACTGCAAGCCTGGGAGGCAGGAGAAGTGGAGCAGCGACTGCGCATTCGGGGAGGAACACTGTTAAAAAAAAAAAAATGGGGGCACCACTTTTTGGCATCCCCAAATCTTGGCACCCTAGGCAACCGCCTAGTTTCCCTTAATGATAGCTCTGACCCTGCTCAGAGTTTGTATCTATCAATCCACACAGATCTTAATATATTGAGCAATTTGTAGAGGTAGATTCTGTCAAGTGCTTTTGGAAGTCAGTGAAACACAAGTATGCTGTTTTCCCCATTTCAATTGATCTTTCCAATATGAGCTTCAAGTTCATAATAGTGTTGATCATACCCTTTCCACATTCGAACCTGTATTGCTGTTGGCATATTTCCTTATCAGTCTTTCCTTTAATTTGGTATTGAGCAATTCACAAGTGCATCTTAGAGGCATGCAATATTAGGTCAATTATTCTGTAGTTTTTACAATCCATAGTGGTGGTGTATTTAAGGATTTGGATACACAGTTAGGTTGTAAAATCTGGCAATTCTCAAAGTTATTCTTCATTACATCTGACAGAGCTTTCAAGCCTTCATCCCCCTATACTTTTTAACAGTTCAGCTAGTATTCTGTCACAACCTAGTGCTTTTCCTTTCAGAAGTCTTTCTATTGCTACTGTGATTTTTTCATCCATTATTGGTAGGCTTAATTCATCGATCCCTATTTGAAGTTTTTGAAGGTTATCATCACCATGTAGTTCTTTGATATATTCTCACTATCTCTCTTTCTTGTCTTTAGAGTCTATTAGATAGTGTCCATTTTTTTCCTTAAGGGTCATATTGATCTCCTTTCTTCTGTAGCTAAAGACTACTATCTTTTGATACAGCTCACTTTGTTTGTTCTCTTTATCCTGTTGTTCAAGTTCTTGCATTTCTCATTCAAGCATTCAGACTTTACTAATCTGCATTTATTCTGTATCATTTGGTTTTGTCTTTGGTATTCCTCTCTTTCTGCTGTTGATCTTTGTGCGTTTACTTTCCTCCTTTTGTCTATCTGACCAATGATTTCATCTCTTACTCAGGGATTTTTCTTAGCTAGAAACTTCTTCCCTACATATTTATCTGCAGCTTCTTTGATAGCGTGTTTCAGACGTTCCCAAGTCACTTGGTAGTCACTTTTTCTTGATAGTGACTTTGTATCTCCTGATTTGTTGGAGGTTCAAGGTTCCATCCCAGATAGTTTTTGGCTTTCTGTAACTTTTTCAGTTTCATCTATGATCTGACCCAGAATCTAGACTTGGCGTAACCTTAACCTTCTTGAGACTGTTTTGTATGCCTACAGTTGATAGTGATAAAATCAATTTGTTTTTTATACATCCCTCCTGGTGATTCCCATGTATGGTGAGATTAGTTACAGTGAACTATGTTTTGCAACTAATGAATCACAGATGTGTGTGTACAGCATATGCATACATACATTTAATATACTAAATCAGATCGATACAATTTCCGTCTCTTTTTCATGTTAGTAATCTGTTAAAGCATATTGCAACACTACTGTTCCTTTGAATGATAAAAATCAAGGGGAACTGAAGGAATTACTATGTGTAAAAAAATCTTCATTGCCTTTGTATACACAAGCCAGATGTTCACCATTGAGATAATCCTTCTCTTCCTTTCTCAGCTAGCAGAGAACCAGTGATGTCATACTGATGCTTTTTTCCTAAGCTAGTGGGTATGATGATCCTTCTGTCCTTTTCTCTGTTCAGCAGGAGGGAGTTCTGGGGAAATATGGGCTTAAAATATTGTATTGAGTAACAAACTCTTATTTTGACACATTTACCATAGCAGTGAAGTTGTTGCTCATGAAATGTTTAGCCTGTTCCAGTAGCTGACTCTAGAAATCTTTGGTGCTATCATCTTTTCTCAACACTGAGCCATCTGCAGCTCTTAAGCAGAATAAGGTGATCTGTAAAGAGATACTTCTGCTGTGAAGTTCTCATACCAATCCCCCCGTCTTTTGGGGAGTGTTTTATCCTTCTGTACATCTTGATACTTTGACAGGAAAATGAGATAAGGAAGTTATCATCCTTGATGTCCACAAAATCCTTAGCTCCTGTGTTCATTTTAATTAAGAACTCTCCAATTAAAAACTGAAACAAAGAAAAACAATTTGAATAATTTTCAAGACAATTTGTTAAATTTGATCCTAAAATCCACTGTTAGTCTTGAAACCAAGATGCTGCTATTAAAGCAGTTAATTTTGTGACTACAATTTCTGTTGCTACACTTTCGGAAATAATCTGTGGCCCCTGTTTTGCAATGTATACATGTTGAGCAGTCCTATTTTTTTCCAGTGGTCCTACTAATATATAGAATTTCTTAGTCGCATAAATGTTTACAAGATTAAAGGGGATGGGTATGGAGCTGTATTTCCAGAATACCATAATGCTTGTTTGGAATAGGCCCATAGCCTAGGCCCTAATATGGCAAAGTACTTAAGAATATGCATAAGTCCATCTGAATTCAGTAAAGCACTTAAACACATGCTTCAGTCACATTTACTTCATGGGATTTAAGCGAATGCTTAAAGTGAATTGTGTTTAATTGCATCTCTTAATCAGTACTGCAAAAGTAAGAAAATTGAAATAAGTATAACAGAACGACCCTCTGTATTGGCATATTGGCAACCTAATAGAGCCAGTGGAGGTGACGTTGGAAACAAAATAAGTGGAGACCTACATAAGAGGCTGTGACTGCACAGGCTTCTGCCTTCTCACCACCCAGATGTCCCAACTAGGGATGGGTTTGACAATTTTGTAGATGCTTTCTTTTCATTCCACACACATACATCCAAGACCAAATCTGATTAGGTTTTGACCCGCTACGTGCTTCATGTTCCCGGGGATCATATCTGGCATTCTGGGAGACCATAATTACATTTTCAACAGTTACCCAAACCATTTCCATCAGTTCCTTTCATCATAACTTTGATTCTTCAATATAGCTATTGGAAAAAGCTTCTCCAATTCTGTTTGTTCATTTGTGGTTTACTGGGTTATAACAAGACACATTGCTAAATTATCACAAGATACATATTGCCAGATTTCATAACCTTTGGTCAAGCATGTATCATTTGTACTAACGTATGGTAATTGCATTCTTTACTATACTTTTACTTTTACCATACTTTTACTTTATATTATAGCCAAGCCTGGTTTCAATAATGATATATATACGTGCACTCTGGTTTCCCTGCTTGCATTATAGCTTCCATTATTATTTTATAAGCATTCTTAGCAGATGGATTTTTTTTTAATCCAAAACTAGAGATCCTTCAAGATCAGGTCAGAGGTCAACGATCAACACCCCACACATAATTTCCATAATACATCTCACAATGATTATGATAATTAATGTGACACAGACTTTCAGTAGAGACCCCTTCTGGTGAATTAAGGAGATCCCTGTACCCCTGGGAACTCTTGTACTCTCTGCAGTTGGCATCAAGAGGTCTATGGATCACAGTCTTGTATATCCAGAATAAGGATCCTTCGCATACTTACATGTATCTGGTTTCTTTAGGTCTCAGATGCACCCCATAATTCTATGTGCTGGTCACAGAGCATCCTCTTTGAAGGACAAGTGTAAAAGATTCTAGCATACTAGTAAAGGTACTCAGGGTTGATGACAGGGCAGGAATAGCAATATTATTCTGGAGGAGTATGCGACTCTAGCAGTTCTGTGAGGTTAGTTAGATCAGGGGTCGATTGTGTTTTTGCTTGTAGTGGCCGTTCACTTGAGGCTAACTATGATCCATGCTTCTATGCAAGGGTGAAAGTGACCAAAATCTTTAGATAAACTAGGAGCCAGAGCTTTAATAAGATAGGGAGAAGCATCTTTGTTTTGTAGGCTTCCCTCCCACTCACCCACTCCCCACTGGTCCAAAATAGGTCAAGTTTAACCCTCAAGGCATGCTGCAAAAAACCCATCATTTTGATACGGATTTTGGAGGGGGGCAGAGGGCACAAGGAGTTTTAAGCAATCGATAAACTTTTTTAAGCAATTTAAGAATTTTTAAGCAATCGATAAACTCGGGGGTTGTACCGTACGACTGGAGAATTGCTAACGTAGTTCCTATTTTTAAGAAAGGGAATAAAAGTGATCCGGGTAATTATAGGCCTGTTAGCTTGACGTCTGTAGTATGTAAGGTCTTGGAAAAAATTTTAAGGGA
>NC_133769.1:186471250-186582958 GCF_003597395.2 Chelonoidis abingdonii
TGACATGTAGTACTAACTTAAATAATTACTCTCCCTCTTAGACGTTAATCCCTGATATATTTAATTAGAGCAAGCATATCCACTCGGATGCCCTTCTTTTGGTCCAGGCTAAACAGCCAAGCTCTTTGAGTCTCCTTTCATATAAGGCAGGTTTCCATTCCTCGATCATCCTAGTAGCCGCGTCTCTGAACCTTTCCAGTTTGAATCACTCCTTCTTAAACATGGGACACCAGAACTGCACAGCAATGATTCAAAGGGGGTCTCACCAGCGCCTATAGTCAATGTACTAAAACACCTTCCTTATCCTTGCTGGAAATACCTCGCCTGATGCATCCTAAAACCGCATTTTGCTTTATTAACAGCCTATCACTATTGGCGGGCTCATAGTATCCTGCTTCAACCAAGTACCCCACGGTCCTTCTCCTCAACTGATGTCGCTTTGCCAACTGATGCGTCCCAACGTATATTCTTAATCTAAAATTACTTATTATTAATCCCTAAGTGCATGACCTTGCACTTTTTCACTATTATGATTTCATCCTGTTACTATTATCCAGTTTTACAAGGTGGTACCAATCTTCCTGAATAGTACCGGTCCTTCTCCGTGTTCAGCAATACCTCCCCAGCTATGTGTCATCGCAAACTTTATTAGCACATTCACGCTCTTTTGTCCAAGGTCAGAATAAAAGGTTATATAAAATCGGTCCAAAACCCGATCCTTGAGGACGTCCACTAAGTAACCTCCTTAGCCTGACAGTTACCTTCAGTACGACCCGCTGGAGTCTCGCCCCTTTAACCAGTTGTTCCTTATCCACTTTAAACGTTCATATTCATACCACTTTTCCAATTTAACTAACAGTTCCCCATGCGGAAACCGTGTCAAACGCCTTACTGAAATCGGGTAAATTAGATCTCCGCATTTCTTTATCTTAAGTAATTCTCACTCTCAAGTAAGGAGATCAGGTTGGTTTTGGACAACGATCTACTTTGAGTAAATCCATGTTGCAATTCGTCCAATTACCATTGACCTCTATGCCCTTAACAGAAAAAAATAAAATTAAAAAAAAAAAAAAAAATACTTTTCTCCTGACATGTAGTACTAACTTAAATAATTACTCTCCCTCTTAGACGTTAATCCCTGATATATTTAATTAGAGCAAGCATATCCACTCGGATGCCCTTCTTTTGGTCCAGGCTAAACAGCCAAGCTCTTTGAGTCTCCTTTCATATAAGGCAGGTTTCCATTCCTCGATCATCCTAGTAGCCGCGTCTCTGAACCTTTCCAGTTTGAATCACTCCTTCTTAAACATGGGACACCAGAACTGCACAGCAATGATTCAAAGGGGGTCTCACCAGCGCCTATAGTCAATGTACTAAAACACCTTCCTTATCCTTGCTGGAAATACCTCGCCTGATGCATCCTAAAACCGCATTTTGCTTTATTAACAGCCTATCACTATTGGCGGGCTCATAGTATCCTGCTTCAACCAAGTACCCCACGGTCCTTCTCCTCAACTGATGTCGCTTTGCCAACTGATGCGTCCCAACGTATATTCTTAATCTAAAATTACTTATTATTAATCCCTAAGTGCATGACCTTGCACTTTTTCACTATTATGATTTCATCCTGTTACTATTATCCAGTTTTACAAGGTGGTACCAATCTTCCTGAATAGTACCGGTCCTTCTCCGTGTTCAGCAATACCTCCCCAGCTATGTGTCATCGCAAACTTTATTAGCACATTCACGCTCTTTTGTCCAAGGTCAGAATAAAAGGTTATATAAAATCGGTCCAAAACCCGATCCTTGAGGACGTCCACTAAGTAACCTCCTTAGCCTGACAGTTACCTTCAGTACGACCCGCTGGAGTCTCGCCCCTTTAACCAGTTGTTCCTTATCCACTTTAAACGTTCATATTCATACCACTTTTCCAATTTAACTAACAGTTCCCCATGCGGAAACCGTGTCAAACGCCTTACTGAAATCGGGTAAATTAGATCTCCGCATTTCTTTATCTTAAGTAATTCTCACTCTCAAGTAAGGAGATCAGGTTGGTTTTGGACAACGATCTACTTTGAGTAAATCCATGTTGCAATTCGTCCAATTACCATTGACCTCTATGCCCTTAACAGAAAAAAATAAAATTAAAAAAAAAAAAAAAAATACTTTTCTCCTTTTCGCCTTCCTCTGCAGCGTGGGGCATGGGTCGCTTGCTGGTGGATTCTCTGCAGCTTGAGGTCTTCAAACCACAATTTTGAGGATTTCAATAACTCAGTCATGGGTTAGGGGTTGTTATAAAGTGGATGGGTAGGGTTCTGTGGCCTGCATTGTGCAGGAGGTCAGACTAGATGATCATATTGGTCCCTTCTGACCTATGAGTCTATGAGTTTGCTGCTGTATTTATCAGATGATATATTAATTTTTATGCAGTTTTGGGTGATACTGAGTTTGATTGCTAATATAGTTCCTGTGAGGTCATCTCCAACTCATAAATTAAAATAGTAAGAACACATTAAAAATATCAGAATTTAATTTAGCTTTAGAAATAATATGATATTTGGAACCCACTATTGACATTAGGGAAGTACCCAAACAAATTCCTGGATATGAACACCCTTGAATTTTGAAGTTGCGTTCCAGATTTGGATCTGAACATCCTGTCTTGGGTCCCACTCTAATTCGAATGTATTTGTCCTTTCTGAAAGCAGATTTTTTTGTTACTAAGTCATATCCTGCCTATAATTCCCAATCAAAACACAGACAAAATAGTAAGCCACAAGAGTGTCCTGTAAAATGTAGTGATTATTTATTAACAAATTTGTGAAAAGACAAATGAGGGAAAGCACCCCTTTGTGGTTTTATAGCTTAAGGAAAAGCCATTTTACCCTTAATGACTGTCATAACTTTGACAGCACTTGAGATTTCTATCAGTGATCTGTTGCCTCCACTTTTTCAAGTGAACTGATATAAATCTTGAGAGAGACAAGTTGGGTGAGGTAATGTATTTTATTGGACCAACTTCTGTTGGTGAGAGAGAGAAATTTTCAAGCTTACACACACAGCTCTTTAAATCCATTTAACATAGCTTAATATATAACCATTTCTAAGTTTAAAAAAATAATATTTTTGAATTGGAGGTTTAATTAAGAAATTATGTTATATGATATTCTTAAACTTTTTCATGGTGTGACCCACGTTTTAATAGATTATTTAATGAATTATCTTCCCTATCATTCATGAACTTCTGGACCAATTCCCGTCTGCGTAGTAACTGCACAACGTCTCATGATAGCTATAGCAATTGCTTACAGAGAAAAGGTAATGTTAGAAAAGTTGTTTTATTTTGTTTTAATGTCAAGTCTCTGAACCCAAGTTAGCTACTGGAAACAAGGAAGGGAACCAGCTGCCTTTTAGGAAATCATTCCAAGTGCTGTGGACCAGCAGTGGTCCAAAGAAGTATAACATTAAAAATACCTTAAAGCTAGGGATTTTCAACTTGCTGAATTTTTTTTTGGTCGATGCTGTAAAGAACATGTAAACAATGGCTTTTAATTACCAGCTAAAGAATATTTAACTAAATAGAGCTATTGAAGACTATTTTTTTTCCAGTAGCTGTAATTTCCTAAGCTTTATACAGTAGTTAGGAAAAAATGGATAACTGATGTAATAGTCTTCACTGTTGAAGACTTTTTCGTTGCTGTTATTCTAAAGCTAGTGTTTAAATAATTGTACTATCAGAATTGATTAAAACAGAACTTTACATCAAGTTGCTCATTTTTTCTTCTCTTGGATTTTTGTGTATATGTATGAAATTGGTAGATAATGGGGTGACAATATTATCCAGTGGTTGGTTGGATCATAAACAGGTGTGTATATTTTATGTTGAGTTTTCTGCTCTGTGTCCAATTCCTGTTTTGTTTTTTACAGGAAGATCTGTACCAGTGTTTCTCCACTGTGGCCACATGAGGCCACCAGGGGCTTTTCTGGGCAGTGACTGGGGAAGGGAGGAGCACCAGCAGGGTGTGGGCCCTGCCCCCGCTCTGAATCCACAAACTCTGGAGGCAGCCAGTGAGTTCCCCACCTACCTGGGTGTGGTGAGGCTCGTACTTCAGGCCTCAGCCCTGGAGTGGTGGGCGGCAGGCTCCGGTCATAGGGCTTCGGACTCTGTCCCTGGACCTTCACATATTGCCCCTGACCCCTGCTGCGCTGTCTCCCTACCCACCTCCCCTTCCAGGGCTTAATTTGTCATCTGGCTTGCCAGGGCTGAATAAGTCTGCTGTGAAAATTGATATTTGTACGTTTGCTAATATCACTTTTAACAGTCTTCCAGCGAGCTAGTGTGTCTGCTGCTGTGAAAGGTGATATTAACAAACATATAAATGTTACTTTTCACAGCAGCAGATTTACTACCTAGCAAGTTTTTTTTTTAAAAAAAAAAAAGGGGGGGGGGGGCAAAAGAAACCACAACACGCAAACACAAGAATGTGCAAAGCACATTATTTGTGTTTCTATTCTGTTTAAGACCAGTACAGAATAGAGACAACTGTATGTTATTTTTATTATGTCTGCAAAAAACCGTCTACATAAATAAATTGTACTCTGAGGCCACCAAAAAAATTGTTGAGAATCTCTGTATACAGTGATCATGATTAAAAGGAAATATTTGCCAACAGAGACCATACATATTGTTTTTCTTTCCATTTATCTGATAATGAAAGGTGTGCCTATCCAGACTCTCGATGTCCCTACAACAAATTATAAGAGTGAAAATAAAATTGAATAGTATCTTACCCCTACAGCCAGCTCCTCTCAATCCCAGAAAAAAACCTTACCCCACCCAGATCCGTGTTTATTTCTTGTTTAATGGAAAAACTGTGTTAAACTCAACATCATGTGTGCTAACTGGTGACAAATGCCGACTTTTCAAAATTAAACACTGCACTCTTTCATTATTTTGCTAAGGAGGTGGTTTACTATACCATTTTGTGACTACTATGTTTGGTATGTTCGGGCATTAAAATTCTCTTTCATTATGTGTTGAATAAAGGCAGTTAGAGGGGCAAATTAAGGATAAATACAGTACTCTTAAAAGTCTTCATAGCACAAGCCACAGTTTGTAACCAGGCACTATGTCATAATCCTCCAGTGCAAGAAAAATCTTGTTGCTGCAGGCCTGAATGACATACACTGCACATGTAAATTCTGCTTCCTGCAGGAACAATATACTTAAAATATACTTGGTATCCTCTTCTGTTTTCTATGAATAACTGCAAAGGTACTCCCAAGATTGTAGTCCAAATATTTTCCTTCTGTTTATGGCACATGCCCCATCAGCCACGCACAATATATTCTACAAGATTCATTTGCCATCGCGTGATACTACTGAGGCTTACATCATGCATCCTGCTGCTTTTCTTTATCTGACAGGGTACCCTGCTTCTTAGTGCGAATACGATGGGCTTTCTGCTCTCAATCCATATTTCAAAGGCAGGCTTGATCCTTTTTGTATTGGCTTTTCTCCAAGCTAACTGCCAGCACTCCCTGATGGCGTTACTGGAGGGTCTACAGCATGTTGAAAGCCCGGGCTTCTGTCACTGTGCAAATAAAGAGGTTCCACAGAGTTGTCTCCATGAATTCTCCTTTCCAGGAAATATTTTATGGCCTTGTCTCTTCTCCTTCCTCCGGCCTACGAGTAGTTTAAATACAGAGAAGATCCTTTGGCAGGAATTAAGAGAAAACGTTGAGTTCATCAGTGTTAGCACTCAACGCTGCCACTCTCTGAAACGCAGCTCAGTAAATCCAGGGCAGAAGCTCTGATGAGGCTAGATTGAGAGATCCTGGAAACAGAGCAGTAGTAACTAAATCAAAGGGTTTTCTCTTCCCAGAGATGTGGTTCCTTCCCTGAGCAGCTCTTTTCTACAGCCACAACAGGAAAATAGTCAAAATTTGTTGCTGATACTGGCATAACCAGGCTGGTTAATTCCAGATTCTTACATTTGTGTCACTTTTTACTATCTGTAATTAGACCTTCCCGATATGAGTTTAAAAGCCAAAACAACTTTGCAGTAGATCTGCCATATGTGAACGCCATTTATTTATTTTTACTTGCTAGCAATGCCATTTTTAAAAATTCAGATCTCTTTAAAACTGTATCTGTTTCACTTGACAGTATTCCTCACCAGGTATCACAAATAACATATTTTGTACAGTTCAAAAGTTATTTCATGGTAGTGATTTACTGTCCTTCCTTTTTAATGAGTGTCTGCAGCCATTGATCATGGAGTCTTCCCTCACTCTTCCCAAATAGCTTTTAATGTATTGTCAGCATAAGATTTCCATTTGTTAATCTGTAATTGTACAGTTTAGTTTTAGCTTTTGCAATGCAGCCCTAGCAGATTTTGTTCTGAAAGACAGAGAACATTTTCTATGGATTTGAAATAATCTTTCCTAAGAAGAGAACTGTGGTGCCATAACCAGATGACAGGAAAATTCAGACTCCATTATCTCTTTAAAAAAAGTAACAAAAACATATTAGAAGGTTCCTAGGAGTTGTTCCAACTGTATTAGGCTATCATCGTGTCTTTTATGCTGTTATTCAGGTAGCTTATTTACAGTTTCTGACTGGCTTTTTTTAAGGCATTAGTATTTACTGAGATTGTAATAGTACCCAAAGTAGCTAGGTCCTTTCTAAACACAGCACAAAACATGGTTCCTGCTCTGAGCTGTGCAAAACTTTTTTAAAAAATGCTTAATTTATGGCATTGCTTCAGTTTTGAAATGGATGGAGTTACACCAGTTTTGAAATGGATGGAGTTAAATCTGGTAATGGGGATTCTTGTCCCATCTGTGCTCCCTAAATTGTCACTGGTTTATAAAATGTTTTCTGCTAGAAATCTCCATGATGCCTATTTTTTGTCTTTTCTTTGGGAGAAAAGCAGGTTGAGGGACTAAATCATCTCAAATAGCTGCACACGCGCACACATCCTCCATAGTTCAGAGTTTCTCCAAGGGGGTTTATATCAACCCCAGGCAATGACTACAGAATTTATAAACATTTTAAACTGTGACGAGTTTTCAAACCACATGGCAGGTGGTCTCTTTAATTTTTTTTAATTTTGTAATGAAAACCTTTTTATGCAGTGGCTACTGCAAAAAGAAATTATCAACTTTATTATTTAATAGTTGGTTTCAGTAAAGTCTGCAATATAGAAATAGTTTGAGCAAGTTTCTTACTCACCCTCCTCCCACTAAAAGCCACTTCACTGCAGTATTTTTTTCACCCGAATAGCATTCTTCATCTGAGGAGCTTAAAATAATTTTAAAGTAAGTTTCACAGCTCCATATATGGCAGATATTAATACAATGCTGATTTTTACAAATGAGACCCAGTCATACAATGGGGATGGGGCCACATTTTAGTGCCCAGCACCCTCAGTTGGAGGCCAGATTTTCCAAAGGGTTCGGTCCCCAGTAGGCATCTAAATGAAGTGACCAGATTTTTAAAAGTGCTCAACAGCCAGTAACTACCATTGAAAACAAAATAGGGAGATTTAAATGGTATGTCAGCCTTGTGCTGGTCTGAATTTCCTGTGCCAACTAAAAAGGCTAGTGACATCTTGGCAGTAACACCAACACAGAATTGTTTGTCACATACATTGCAGAGCTCATTGAGATGCAGAAAACAGTTTTGACTTTGAATCTTTGCAATTTAAGTTGACCTTTTGTTGCTTGTGGCTTCAGAGGTGATGCTACTAAACTACCACAGTCTATGTGATGATGACATACCGTGCAATTTTGATAACATGTCCTAATAACCTAACCACACATGCATCTTTCACATCATATTTGTCAAACCAGTTCTAGGCATAATTAAATTTTCAGCACTGAATTTGTACCAGTACAGTAGCTGTCTTTCCCAAATGGTAGCATCAAACTTTTGAATACACCACCATTCCTATGAGGCCATGCTGCTTTCCTGAGATGTCTCGATTACAGCACAATCCGTATGGGAGTAGCATTTTCAGGTGGAGCAGAGAATTCCAACCAATCCACTTTGGAGACTTATTCAAATGCCATCTAGAAAGAGAATTAGACTAGTTGAGGTTTATTTATAACTTCAATGATATATGTTGAGGCTCTTGACCTCTACTTTTCATTGGCATTTCTCTTCCTTTCTTTTTCTTGTTGTGCATTTGAAGCATTATTGTTAAAATTGTTGGGGATTCCACCACTTCCCTCAGGAGACTGTACTATGCTCTAGATCAGGGATCAGTAACCTTTGGCACATGGCCCACCAGGGTAAGCCCCCTGACGGGCTGGGCCGATTTGTTTACCTGTCCTGTCCGCAGGTTCGGCCGATCGGGGGCTGTGGGAAGCTTACCATACAAGTCACTTCATTGAAGTCAATGGGACTCTTTATAGTGCAAGTTATTGTTCTTTGTGAGTAAGGGTATCCAATCAGGCCTTAAATGAAAATAATTTCTAACAGAATATTTGAAAAAATGACAAATTATGTATATATCTGCATAGTAATAAGTAGCAGCTAAAAATAGCATTTCTAGATGGAGGCCAAAGAACAAGGGTGAAAAGAGAGACCCTAATTCTTCTATAATGTACTTGGTATTATTTTCCTATATTCTTCCTAGTTGTGGAATGCAGACAGATGAATGGCAGTATTTACATTTTTTAGAACTGTTGGTCGTCTTTTATTCTCTGTAGAAAATGATATTTTACACAAATGACTGCATGCGAAATGGACATCTTGAGGATACTAAGGGTTTCAGATTGCCTTGATAAGATCAGAGCAATGTACAAAAAGAAACCACTGGAGAAAAGGAATACAGCACATTGATTTAGACTACCTTTTTTTACCAGTACATGTATTTAAAAATGCAAGCAAGACAACTATGCAGTATTGGCAATCAGTTTGTAAAAAGCAAAATCTGCTATTTACATACGGGAGCCTGTATAATTTAATTATTTTTTAATTAAAAATAAAAAGTGTGTAATTATATTTGACTGTTTAGTGATGTCAGGTTTGGAACATATTTCTGTGGGGGTTGAAGCCTTTTTATGAGTAGTTATTCTAAAATTATGTTTAAGGGTGTCTGGATTTTCCAAAAGAATTAGCAGACAAGGCTCAATCAACTCATTAAGCACTAACAACCCATCACACAGACATTTCTATATCCTTTAGTCCAGCCACTCCAGTAGTTGTTGTTATCTGGATTACTATGGGAGTCCTAGTCATGGACCAAGCGGTGTAGCGCACTGGGAAGAACTGGGGGAGTTTATAACACACCTATCACACTGCAACACTTTCTTTTCAGAGAACTCGCTCTCCATGGCTGGCTCTGCAGCTTCTCCACTATGTCCACTTATTGTCTTCTCTCTGACTGACCCTCTGCCTCTTAAATGCTCTGTGCCCGCTCCATTGCCTGTCACCCTGCCTATCTGCTTCTCCTTCACAAACTAGCTGTCTACTCCACCCCAACATATGTAAACACACAGCTGCCACTAGCATCCCATCTCCCATCAGTCTCTGTCCCTATAGGCCTGTCCAGCCTCTCTTGTTTCTCACTTGAAAGATGATTAATGTGGCATAAAGCTAGTTCTTTATTTGATATTCAGAGGATATATAAAATTTGGGCAACATTATGAAAATATTTTTTTCCCTTGCAACACAATTGGAAACCACATTACCAGTCCCCTGAAATTTTGACAGGCATTTACAAGTAAATACCAGTTCATTTAAAACTTCTTGGATTAAAGTTTTTTAAAAAGCAGTACATAAATGAAGATTACCGTTATTTAATTCCTATTGTATAGAATTATATGGTTTTGAATCTTCTATACTAGAATATATAGTGCCATAGAAGAGAAGTGTCAAGAAGGAGATGAAGAAATAAAGATTTAAGTATCTATGGCTCTTAAGTTTTAGAATGGATTTTAAAGATTTGATTTGAAAGATATACAAAGATATAAAAAAACCCCCAGAGCTCTGATTGAATAAATTCAACTTACTCAGCTGAATAGCAAGGTACCTTCTGAGAACCTGTCACTAATTTACAAACAGTAATAGTTATACTGATAATTAATGACTAAGTAATATGATAAAACATGGCATTTCTTTAGTGCCTTCCAGCACAGAATCTCAACAGCACTTTATAAATGTAAATGGATGAAGTTTCTTATCACCTGAGTCCTTTGTTTTGTGAGGTAGATAACTATTGCAATTTTCTCGAATGAGAAACTGAGGCACGTGAAGATTGTGACTTGTCCAAGTCCTTATTGGGAAGGAAAGCCAAACCAGTAACGGAGATTACCTAACTCCATGTTGTGTGCTATAATTTTAAAAATCAGACTATACACAATGAAATATTAGAGCCACGTTTGTGTACACTTCTGTGGGGAAAATTAGCTATTTAGAAATGCAGACATTACATACTGTGTGCTTGAAGCTATTCTTGATCACATCTGCCCATCTGTCTACTACAATAGTTGTTTCACTGACATGCACAACTGTACTTGTATTTAGCATTGGGGTCAGAACTAGCAAACTCCTGTTCTAGTGAGTAGACTTATTGACATCAGTAGTCCCAGTGAGACAGATAGGATTGTCATGAATAAAGTATTAAAAGATTGTCATTAATCAGTAAATCACTTTGTTCACTATTTTTGTTCATTTTTCTCATGATAAGAAAATAATTTTAACAGCAATAATTTTACTCTCTCTCTTTGTATGTAATTTTTAAATGCACAACTCTGTTGCAATGTAAAACTAATGCTTAAAAGACAGTGTTTCCTTAAAAGTGAGTTAGTTTAAAAAAGGTTAAAAATAGCTTCAGGTACTACACCTCTTCCTTAATCTCTTTGCCAGTTTTTGTGGTTCTTCTTCGAGTGCTTGCTCATATCCATTCCAGTAGGTGCGCGCGCACCGCGTGCACGTTCGTCGGAGACTTTTACCCTAGCAACACTTGTTGGGCTGGCAGGGCACCCCCTGGAGTGGCGCTGCTATGGCGCCTGATATATACCCCTGCCGGCCCAATCGCTCCTCAGTTCCTTCTTACCGCCCGTGTCGGTCGTTGGAACTGTGGAGCGCAGTCTAACTGTTTCTCCACACCCCTAGCGATTCTCTTGACTCTTTTTTGTAAATTCTGTATATAGTGAATTAGTTAGTAGTTAGTACTTAGTTTTACTTAGTTTAGTTTTTGTAGTTACTTAGAAGGGATCGGGGGTTAGTCCTGTCCCCTACCCCGGTACCAGGCTCATGCCTGGATCACCGGGCTTTAAACCGTGCGCGGCCTGCCGTCGGCCTATGCCCACAGGCGACCCGCACGATTCCTTTCTGAAGTGTTTGGGCGAGTCCCACTTAACAGACAAGTGCAAAATCTGTAAGGCATTCAAGCCCCGTACCAAGAAAGAGTGGGACGTTCGCCTGAAGCAGTTGCTGATGGAGGCAGCTCTCACTCCACCGTCCTCGGCACTGCCCGCGGCACTGGGCACAAGCGCCTCCTCGGCACCGCACCGCACACCCTCAGAAAAGACGCCGTTCCACAGGTCTCCGGCACCAGCTTCTGGTCGGCACCGCTCGCTGTCTCCGCGAAGCAAGAAGCGTAAGCCTCCTGCGGCTGCTATTCCGGCGCCGCAGTCCGAGCGCTTATCTAAACCAGACCGCCCAGCACCAACTACATCTGCCGCGGCCTCGATGTCTGTTGCACCGTTGATTCCGGCCTCGGAAGAGCCGTCGAGTCCAGTGCCTATTAGCTCCCCGGCGCGTGCCGTGGTTGAGCTCATAGTGCCTTCAACCCCGGAGACATTCTCCACAGCAAGGGACCTAATCGCGATGACGGAGCCCGAGCTGCCTCGATCCCCGGCACTGCCGGTGTGGGTCCCAAAATCTATTGGCAAGCCGGCTCTCATAAGATCTCCCTTCACCGTGGGACCCCGCCGTTCCAGGTCCAGATCGAGGTCCCGCAGACGTTCCCGGTCTCGTCATCGCTCCCGATCCCACGACCGCTCGCAGTCCCGGTACCATTCCCCATCACGGTACCGGTTGTACTCGCGGTACCACTCGAGGTCCCGGACACCGTCCAGGCATTACTGGCACTGCTCCAGATCTCGGCACCGATCTCGGCACCGAATGTCGCGCAGCCGATCTCGGCATGGAGGCTCTCGGCACCGGTCGACCTCCCAGCACTGGCCTGGTCGTAGGTCCTGGTCACCTTCACGGCACCGGCGGGATTCCCGGCATCGCTCCCCGGGACCGCGCGGAGATGATTCTGTTGGCCGCAGGGACCTATCTCACACGCCCTCCGCTCCACCATGGCCATCCCGCCAACCGTCCATCTCTTCCCATGCTGACACTGCATCGTATGGGGAGTCGGACAATCAAGGTCCACATCAGTGGCCCTTTTGGACTCCGTGGGCTTACCACCAGAGCCAAGGTAGCCACCATCTGCCGCCACGCTCTGCCTCCGACCACCGAGCACCGGAGTCCACGGCGAGCAGACCCCTTCTAGCGACCTTGGAGCAGCTGCCTGCCCAGGATGTGGACCAACAGGAGCAGCCCCTGGATGCTCCTCAGAACGAAAGTCTCTGCATGACCCTTTGGTCCCTGGAGTCTCGTCCTCTTCTTCCCCGGACGAGGCTGTGGCGGGAACGGCAACGTCAGGGCTGCCACCTATCGACCTCAGGTCTCACCAGGATCTCCTACGCTGGGTGGCCTTGAACATAAACTTACCGGCAGAGGAAGTTCCTGAGGTAGATGACCCAGTGGTCAGTATCCTTTCGGCGGAGGCACCGACCAGGGTGGTGCTCCCCTTTATTCGTTCCATTCAGGCACGAGCCGACACCATCTGGCAGACCCCGGCTTCGATTCCGCCTACAGTGAAAGGGGTGGAACGAAAATATATGGTGCCGTCAAAGGGATATGAATACCTTTATGTCCACCCTCCGCCTTGCTCGTTGGTAGTCCAATCCGTAAACGAGCGAGAGCGGCATGGCCAGCAAGCTCCTGCGCCCAAATCCCGAGAGGCCACGCGGATGGACCTATTGGGCAGGAAAATCTACTCAGCGGGAGGCCTCCAGCTCCGGGTTGCGAATCAACAGGCCCTCCTGAGCCGTTATAGTTTCAATACCTGGGAGGCAGTGGGGAAGTTTGTAGAGCTAGTCCCGCAGGACTCCCGCCAAGAGTTCTCAGCTCTCCTGGAGAAGGGGAAAAAGGTTGCGAGGACCTCCCTTCAGGCCTCGTTGGACGCCGCAGACTCGGCGGCTAGAACTCTTGCCTCGGGGGTAGCTATGAGGCGTATTTCATGGCTGCAAGTGTCCGGTCTGCCGCCGGAGCTGCAGTGCACGATACAGGACCTGCCCTTTGACTGTGAGGGACTCTTCTCACAGAAAACGGACCCTCAACTCCAGAGTCTCAAAGACAATCGTGTGATAATGCGTTCGCTGGGAATGCACACACCGCAGACTCAGAGAAGACCCTTCCATTCCCAGCCCCAACGGTCCTACCCCCCACCTCGGCCAAGGCAGGACTTCTCCAGAAGGAGAGCCCGGACCTCTCGTAGGCGCCAGTCTGGCCCTCAAGGGGGTAACAATTCCGGTCCCGCGAAACCACCAGCGGGACCAAAGCCTAACTTTTGAAGGTGCGCTCAAGAGCACCGTACCAATTTCCTCCAGCGATCCCGCTCACTTCGCCAGTCGCCTTGCCGCTTTCTTCCCTGCTTGGTCCCAGCTGACATCAGACTGCTGGGTCCTCAGCACGGTGGAAGGTGGCTACCGTCTTCAGTTTATTTCGACCCCACCTTCCCTCCCACCCTCCCTCCTCGTCCCTCTTCAGGGACCCCTCTCACGAGCAACTCCTCATACAGGAAGTCTCCAAGCTCCTAACGTTGGGAGCAATAGAGGATGTTCCAGAGCACTTAAGAGGCAGAGGGTTCTATTCCAGATACTTCCTAATTCCCAAGGCGAAAGGCGGCCTCCGGCCCATACTGGACCTGCGAGCTCTGAACAAGTACATCAAGAAACTCAAGTTCCGCATGGTGTCCCTGGGAAACATCATTCCTTCCCTCAATCCCGGAGATTGGTACGCTGCTCTCGACATGAGGGACGCTTATTTTCATATAACAATTTACCCACCGCACAGGAGGTTTCTTCGCTTCGTGCTGAACCGTCATCACTACCAATTTGCGGTTCTTCCTTTC
This sequence comes from Chelonoidis abingdonii, assembly GCF_003597395.2. Taxonomy (NCBI): domain Eukaryota; kingdom Metazoa; phylum Chordata; order Testudines; family Testudinidae; genus Chelonoidis; species Chelonoidis abingdonii. The sequence continues at coordinate 186,485,458 of NC_133769.1, forward strand.
GGCCTCTCCTCGGCCCCCCGAGTTTTTACGAAGTGTATGGTGGTAGTAGCTGCATACCTCCATTGTAGTCGTATTCATGTTTTCCCATACCTCGACGACTGGTTGATTCGAGGGTCTTCCGAGACCCTAGTGACCGCGAACATAGACTTCATCAAAGATCTGTTTTCTCGTCTAGGTTTAATCATCAATCTAGACAAATCTATTCTGCACCCTACGCAGAACATAGAATTCATAGGAGCACTGCTAGACTCCAATCGAGCAACAGCCAGCTTGCCTCTACTGAGGTTCCAATCTATAGTTACTCTCGTCCAAGGGCTCCAAGCCTTCCCCACAACCTCTGTCCGCACCGCCCTCACTCTTCTCGGTCACATGGCTGCGTGCACTTCCGTGACAAAGCACGCGAGACTACACATGCGCCCTCTGCAACTCTGGCTCGCCTCGGTCTATTGGCCACGCAGGGATGCCCTGGACATGATAATCACAATACCGTCGCACGTGCGGGAATCCCTCACCTGGTGGTTGGAGCCCGCCCTGGTGTGTACCGGTCGACCGTTCCATCCACCTCAACCCTCGCTGTCCCTAACAACGGACGCTTCCTCTCTGAGGTGGGGCGCACACCTGGGCCATCTGCGTACCCAAGGTCTTTGGTCCTTGCCGGAGCTCCACCTCCACATCAATGTCCGCGAACTCAGGGCGGTCCAGTTGGCATGCCAGGCCTTTCGCCAACAGCTTCAGGACCGTTGTGTTGCCATTTTCACGGACAACACAACGGCCATGTATTACATAAACAAACAAGGAGGGACACGGTCTTCTCCTCTTTGCAAAGAGGCAATGCAACTGTGGGACTTTTGTATAGCCCAGTCAATAGACTTGATAGCCTCCTTCCTCCCGGGGGTCCGGAACAAATCTAGCGGAGCACGGTTGAGCCGGTGCGTTCTCTGGAGCACACGAATGGTCATCCGTCCGACATCCTGTTCTTCGAATTTCCGGGAAGTGGGGCTTTCCCCAGATAGCTCTATTCGTTGGCCTCCAAGGAGACAGGTAAGTGTTCGTTGTCTTGGCCCTGCAGCGGTGTCTTCCGGCGCTCTCTCTCGACGTTTTTCCATTCCCTGGAAAAGAGTGTCTCCTTTATGCCTTTACCTTTCCCTTACGTCCCACAGTGGTCGCTCAACGATATTGCTTGGGACAAGGGGAAGGGATCTGTTCCCGCTTGCCGGGCATGGCCGAGCGACAGCATCTGGGTACTCCTCTGCTCCACTGTCCTAGCCGACTACCGACTACGCTACCTTTACGCCGGACTTATAACGCAGATTCGCAGCTTCAACACCCGCCGACTTCGTCCATGCACTGATGGCGTTGGCTTCTGTCTGGTTACAAACGCATCTGAGCGCCAGTACTCACAGGTTCAGCAGGTCCTTTTGAGTAGTAGGAAACCCTCTACGCGGGGTCGACTTATCTGCTAAGTGGAAGCGTTCTCTTACTGGTGTACGCACTTCCCTGGTTCCTAACGCCTGTTCCAGTCTCTGTTGCCTGGACTATTTTGTTGTATTCAAGGCCAAGCCTAGCCTTCTCTTAATTAGGGTCCATTGGGCAATCTCCCACCTTCCATCCTGGAGAGTCGGCATCACCTTTTCTCACCCAATAGTTTCAATTCCTTAAGGGATTGGAGAGACTCTACCCTCCGGTTAAGCCTCCTTCCCTTCATGGGATCTCAGCCTGGTGCTGTCTTAGACTCATGGCCCTTTTGCGCCTTTAGACCACCGCTGCTCATTACTCATACCTGTCTGGGACGGCTGTCTGTAGCTATTACTCGGCAGACGGGTATCTGAGCTCCGTATGTAGTAGACCACTCCTTACACCATGTTTAACAAAGATAAGGTGCAGCTACGACACCCCGACTTCCTTCCGAAGGTGGTCTCTGCCTTTCATATTAACCAAGACATTTTTCTACGCGTCTTCTTCCGAGCCGCACGCATCCCGCTGGGACCAGCAACTACGCACCCTGATGTCCCGCGGGCTTTGCATTCTACATCAGCAGGACTAAAGCCTTCAGACACTCGCCCCAGTTATTCATACAGTGGTGGAGCGTATGAAAGTCTCCCTGTAACTTCCAGCGGATTTCATCATGGGTGGTATCCGACGCTGCTATGACTTAGCTCACGTCCCAATTGGCCGGCCACCGCCCATTCTAATCGGGCTCAAGCCTCGTCTGCCGCTTTCCTGGCCAGTCCCCATCCAGACATATGCCGGGCGGCTACCTGGTCGTCCGTGCATACCTTCACATCGCACTACGCGCTGGCTTGAAGCAATCTAGAGACGATACCGCCTTCGGTCCGCGGTCTTACTTTCCGCTACGTCTCACTCCGACACCCACCGCTAGGTAAGGCTTGGGAATCACCTACTGGAATGGATATGAGCAAGCACTCGAGAAGAAAAGACGGTTACTCACCTTAGTAAAGTTTGTTTCGAGATGTGTTGCTCATATCCATTCCACACCCACCCTCCTTCGCCCCACTGTCGGAGTAGCCGGCAAGAAGGAACTGAGGAGCGTCGGGCCGGCAGGGGTATATATCAGGCACCATAGCGGCGCCACTCCAGGGGGTGCCCTGCCGGCCCACCTAGTGTTGCTAGGGTAAAAGTCTCCGACGAACGTGCACATGGCGCGCGCACACCTACTGGAATGGATATGAGCAACACATCTCAAAGAACAACAGTTACTAAGGTGAGTAACCGTCTTTTTTGCAGTAGCATTTTTCCTATTTAAAAACTAGTATTTTCTTACCCTTGTTGCTATGTGAAAAACCATCACAGACATAGTGGAAACCGAATCACTAGAAGCTGTATGCAAAGTGCTGTCAAATGCAAAGCTGTAATAATAAAGAGACCTTTTCTGATTTCTCTTCAGTTATAATAACTTTAACTATCAATAGAAGATTAATAAGACTCGAGTCCAATTTTTTTTAAGCCTTAACAGACTTGCTCACATTTTGATACGAAACTCACCCTTTCCCCTCACCACAAATCTGTAGCTGACACGATGCCCTGTTCCTAGAGGGATTTATTTTCATACATTAGTATCCCTAGTGTTTTTACAGGTGGGCAAAAAACTTCATTTGCTCGGTGGAGTTATTTTTGACATACAATAACAAAATCCTCTTTTTAAAAAAAAAAAAGTTGGAATTTCAGCACTTATAAATTAACTTGATTTGTGGGAATGTAATTGACCAACCAAGACAGATGTGCATCTGTTGGACGTTTCAGATGGACTTTACTGTGGAGAGCTTGACGGCTGAGCAGGCACTGGGCCCTGGCAAGGGACAGGCCATACTGCCTTTACCTTATACACATCACTGCTTGGTTTTCCCAATCCCACTCCTCTTCCAGTGAGCGAGAGCTAAACTTTTCTCCTTTTTGGTATTTCTAAAGAAACAGAAAAGTGGTACTTCAGAGTGAATTCCAAAGTGCAAGAATTTAAAGAACATTAATTTGAACACTGTTAATTTTTCTTATTGGGGTCTTCTGATGTGGGATGCAAGTTATTGGGTTGTTGTTTTTTTTGTTTTTTTTTACTGGAGATCCTCTGAAAATTCCAGAATGTGTCTGATTGTATTTTTGCATGCTTTGGGCAGAGAGCTGTTCTGTTCAAAAAGGGTGATGCTGTGCAGTGTATCCTAGTACAGCCAAAGAGTAACCTGAAGTTCGGCTTTTGAGCTGAGGAGTGGAGCTGCATCCCAAACCCAATAGGCCATCAGTTGGCCACTTCTCCCATAATGACCGCACCACACCTGAACCTGGTGCAGCGGTTGGGGAATGCATTGTCTGGCTTGCTGTAGGAAGGTATGTACCTCTTTAAGGGATACAGGGGCACGGAGTCAGTTTGCAGCAGCCACAGAGCAAGTCAGCGTGAGGATGCTAATCCATCCACCCAGCTGACCGGAACAGAGGGGAGTTTATATAAGTACATGCCAGGCAGGAAAAGCTCTCTTTTACCTGGACCAAGTGGAGCAGCATCCACCCTCCCACCCTTGGAAGTGGTGAAATACCAGATTTGGTCAGGATCCCCTGTGGGCACTGCACTAGTCATGCCTTTCTCAGGGGCCTGGGAAGGAAGTTTTTGCTTAGGCCAATCTGACAGTGAGGGAAAAAAGTGGGTGTTTTTTCACCTTCCCCACAGCAGTATCAGAGGTGGTTTAGTTAGGCTATGATGTTGCAACTCAATATATGGGGAAGATAATCAGTGCAAGTACTCCATAGGAAAGGGATACAGTGATCAGATGCATGGACTGTAGAGTATTTAAAGGACGTATTTTTTAAAGGACTGGAAATGGGGGGAGGAGGTTGGTGGTCTTATGTGATTGGTATAGCAGCGAACCACTCCCTTACCCCCCTTATTTCAGCCCACCTTAGCTGTAATTTGAGGGGGAGAGTTGTAATATCCTGGCAGCAGGATGGGAAAGGAGGAGGGTTGACTGAAGCCCCCGGTATATTGAAATGATCATGGAATTACCTGCATTGTACACTTTTATCTGCTGGGTACTTACTCTCTTACAGTTAATAATAAAGTTGCAACCTAATTAAATCTTGTTTCCCTCCTGGTATAAGCAGGCAAACCATTTATTTGCCTGTATAATGTGAACAGGATTCTTTGTTGTTTTCCTTTTGAGAAATAGTGAACCCAAATATTAACATGAAAACTACAATTCAGATTACTTTTGCAAAATCGAAAATAAAAACTTGAAAACCTCACTTCACACACCTCTACACCCCCTCCTAAAATGAATATTCCTACTTATTTGCAATGTATGCTGTATTTCATCCAGTTTTGTTATATCCAGTTACAGCTTCTTGGCTATACCCTGATCCAAAGAGATACTGTTTGAATATGGCATTTTATGTCTACTTATTTTTCATAGCACACCTGCAGCCCACAATATGTTCCATTTATTTGAACAGTAAGCCCATGTTTGCCATGCCTAATGAATTTTGACAGGCTGAATATTATTAGTTTCTTCAGTATGTTTCATCGGAGGATAGCATATTGCAGGTGTTTGATAGCTCATTATGCAAGTGTACTCATGCTTAACTGTAGTTCTTTTTACTCTCTATATAAAAGGGTAAAACCAGATGAGAGTGTTGAAGGAAATGTGATTTGTGATGATATATATTTAATATCTTTTAAAAAGGATATATATTAAAAATGTATTGACATGTATTGAAGATAATGCAATTATTCATTTTATAACAATGACTTTGTTTGATTTGAGTCTTTTGTTGTTGTTTTGTTGTTTTTGTGAACTTTGGAAATGCCCATTTTTTTCTTTTAAAATACATTAGCAAATCAATGACTTGGTGTTGAAATTCCTCATAACATGCTTACTCTTTAATAAGTAAAACTAACCAGCCAGAAGACTGTACAATGTCTAGGATTATGATAATTTTCATATATGAACAAAAGATGCATGTATGTTTTTCACATAATTGGCTGTTGATATCTATATTACTTTATATTAATTCTGTGCTTTGGATATGTTGATAAGTTGATAAAATGAAGGAAAAAGAGTGACAAGTGGGCTTTTTTGTATCTGTTTTGTTTATCAGATTATGTGCCATTTAGTTCACTTGCAGAATTTTAGACTGAGAATTATGATTCTGATGCATGCAGTCATTATGTCTAAGCTGCAAATTGGGACAAACCATGCCACTGATTTTTAAGCAAAACTCCCTAATAGACATTAGGTTTAAAAAAGCCTTTCCCAGCTGTAGATCTCAACGTGCTGTATAAAGAAGGGTAAGTATCTGGATTTGCATTTTTGCAGATGGAGAAATTGAGAATCGGACCAACCTATTCAAGGCCATGCAGCAGTTTAGTGGCAGAGCTCAGAGTAGAGCCCATGTCTCCTGATTTATAGTTCAGTTTAGTTTCCTATCCATTTTACCAGGCAGCCTCCCCTTAAAAGGTTGATGGGGAATCCTGCTTAAAAATCAAGGGGATAACATAGTTCTGAAGTTTTTTGCATATTTTTCATATATCAGAATATATTTGTGCTTTCTAAGGTCCTTACCAAGGATCCTGTTACTTTTCTTTTGTTTACTTTTTGTTTAGTTTTGTTTGTTTAATTTTATTTATTCCATGTTTTCTTTCTGTTTTGTTTTGTTTTTAGTTGTGTCTGGTAAGTTGAAATTTTATTGGCCATCTTCTAATCACCGTATCACTGTGACTGGAACTTCTCTTCCCCTTTCCATCCATACCCTTCCATGTCCTTCAACCAATCAACTTCCATGTTTCACTTGTTATTGACAAGACAGACTGCACAGAATAGATTCTGCATGAAGTATGGTTAACTTTTTGGCAAAGAGCAAAGGTAATGGGTTGCTAACTTTTTTTGTCTGTTTTTAAATAATGTACAAGCTGATTCCTGATTTCATTCCCCACCTGTTACCACACAAGTCATACTTAATGTTTTCTTGTACAATCAATTCAATTTATTTTAAAGATTCCAAGGACAGTAGAAGTTATTTTTCCTTATTAGCTAACAGCTGCAGCATCCTATGTAGATAAATATTCATGACAAGCCACACGTGTACATTTGACCGTAGTTAAGAAAGCAAACAAATTTAATATTTTGTAAAGTGTTTTAATTTTTTTTTCTGGTGCAGTGACCACTGCGAGTGGGATTTCCAAAAGCACTCAGCTGTACTCCAACTCTGTTACCATTGACAGCATTAGGAGTTTTACTATTTACTTTAATGGGAGCAGAATTGGAACAACACCCCGTGTGCTTTTGTAAATCTCACTCTAAATGACTGATCAACCAACTTTTCCCTTCTCCTCCCTCCATCTGCACACTACTCCCTGAGCAACCCTCCTCATAAGTTGAAATACAAGGACCCCACTGTGTCTCTGATGGGCACTATTGTAGTCCTTCCTTCATAATTATATAAGCTCTCAAACACAGTGACAGCAGGTGCTATGTATCCTAGTGCAGCAGAATATAATTTAGAAACCCTGGGCTCTACTCTGTGTGGCATTGTGCCAACAGCCATTAAAGAGGCAGTGAGGCCCTAAATACACCGTTAAAGTAAAGAGGGTCAGTGCAAAGGCAGCATAGGGAGACTGAAAAACTATAAACAAACACCCCTAAACCTAGTTTCCTAATCTTTCCCCACAACCCAGTGGCAAACACCACTCAGTTTACCAATCTGCTTGCAATACTAAATTAAATCCCTTCTGTAGATGTCAGAAATCCTCCAGTAACCCCCCCCCCTTTTCATGATATTAAATGTATCCAGGTTTTCTGTTTTAAAGGTGTGGTGATCACAATGGGTCTGGTATTGCTATTACTGGAACATCTATGGGGGGCTTTACCTTGCACAGCTTCTTAGTTAAGTCATTCAACGAAATTTTAACATTTGTGTCCAGGTATAAATCACCCCAACATTTTGCTTATAAATTCTGAAAAGAAACATTTGGTGTATTTTATTCTGATCTAAACAGGGAGCATAGTCATAGAATAGATAAATGGATAACTGAAAATATTGATGTGGATTAACAAAGAAAACAAATTGTGCAGAAGGGACGTTTAGTATCCAGGGATTTCATCTAGATAGGTGACGGTCACAGTTGTTTGAGTCACAGAATGTATTTTAAGTTGCACCACCTAAGTGAAATGAGTAATTTGAGGTGTTTAAAGTGAAGGAAAAGCCCTCAAAAAAAGAAAAGAACATGAAATTGTTAAAATGACTGATTCAAAGCATTCACTTCGCTCTGAACTCAGACAAGAGGGGAGAATAATTAATGCTTTGGACAGCTGATAAGAAATTGATTTGAAAAATGTAAACAGTAGGTAAAAGGACTTTTCATTTAATGCAAATTTTTCCAGCTGTAAGAAGATACCACCTAACAGACTTTATATTCTATTTTTTCTGGGCGAACCCCATCAGCGTATGTAATTCTGTCAAGTGCTCTAACTTATTTTTAACGTAGCTGACATAATTTTTGACATTCTATTTACTGCTAGATGAAATGGTCATTTAAGTCAGTGTAAATCAAACAGTTTGGACAATGCTGGCAGGATTTATAGTGTTCGGATAAGCAGATGTTTCAAATTTGCCTTCATTTACATATATATTTTATTTGAACATGCCCTTGCCTCTGTAAATGAAGGAGGAATTCAGCCCCACTGTTACTTTAAATTTATTCATTTTCACTGATTGGATTGAAGGTTTTAAATGGTTATCATTTGCACAGGAGCATTTCTGAGGCTTTTGAGTTAAATGGAACAATTTTGAGACCCTGACTTCATCAGATCGTTCTTATAAAAGCAACTATAGGTCGTTTATTTCTCCTGAGCTTTCCTAAATCAAAGAGGGTGACTTTTGTGTATGTAAACCTGAATGTGCAAGTACTCCATAGCATTTAGTACAGAAGTGGACAGTGTGTGACCTGTGAGCCAGATGCAGCCCAGAGATTCCTCCGTTGTGATCTGTGGCTCCCTCTTCTTTTAAGACCTGATTGTGACCCCGGTGATCATGCTGGTGAATGCTTATTAGTGCAATTCAACTTATTGAAGTCAATGGGACTTAAATCTCGCTTAACTAAAAGCTCACAAACTTGAATAAGGAATGTGCAATCAGGAGCTTAATAGGGAAGAGCAGCACAAGAACCAACAATCTTGGGTCAAGATGAAGCACTGAATGTTGGGAGCTGCAGTCTCTTTGTGCCGCAGCTCCATATTAAAGGCTGTTTATAACACACTACTTTTAAAACAAATAAAATGTGGTGCTCGGGCACCTGGCAAGTTACCATTTGGCTTTCAGTGGGGTGAACTTTGGACTGCAGATTTTAGTGTATTTTTATCTCCTTCAGAACCTCCTCATTTTGTTGTGAAACCTCGTGACCAGGTGGCTGCATTGGGACGGACAGTGACTTTCCAGTGCGAAGCAACTGGAAATCCTCAACCAGCCATCTTTTGGCGGAGGGAGGGAAGTCAGGTAAAGCCAACTTTCTCTTCTTGTTTCATGCCAATTTCTTTAAGCAATAGTGTCAAATAGAGAATGGGAGTTCCTGAAGTTGTTTACCCACTGAAGATAACTGCTAAGCCTGCAATTGCTGGACCCCATCTGCATTATTATTGTGATACATCACGTGAGTTTAAAAATATTGTATTTTGTGTACTAAATGGAAAGGAAAACTGTGTTCTGATTACTTGGCTTGTCTTTTTCCTAAAATGTAAAGGTCAGTATAGTAACAAGCTGGAAAGGATGAGTACGTTCTTAGTGTGCTGTTAGATGCACAATTTTCCTTAAATGTTTTTGAGAAAAATTGAGGTAATATCTATATAATAATTAGAGATGGGGCCAAACCAAAATCCTGCATCCCAAAGTCCGAAGAGTTTGGATCCTGGCCTAGTTTGGATCCTGGCCTAGAGTAATTGGCTGACCTACAACATCATGTGCAAACACTAGCACATTTTGAAAAAAAAATTAGATCTGGGCATTGTGGCTTGCGCTCATCCAGAAAAATAATCTGCGGTGTTTATGTATCTGTGGCTAACTCAGATGTGTACAGTACTACAAGTTGCTTCGCCTCCCTGTGCTTCAGTTCCCCTGTCTGTAAAATGGGGAGTAAAGATACTGACCTACTCTGTAAAATGCTTTGAGATGAAGAAAAGCACAATATAAAATCTAGTTGTTGTAATGCCATAACATATCACTTTTAGGGAGGAACTTTTGAAGGGAACAAGTTGCATAAGGGATTATTTTCAGTGAAGATAGGGAATTTCTCATTTTTCTGTTATTGAGAGTACTGATTGCTTGCTATTCAGCTTGGTGGGTAGTTAACCTTTTCTAAACAATAGTCAAAGTCAAACAGAGCGTGAGACTGGCTCCTTTTTTTCTATTTGTTAAACATCTGTCTAAATAAAATAAATGATCTGACTAGACAAAAATTGAGTTGTTTATCTCTAGTGTTAGTTCATGATATAGTTAGGCTGCTACATTATGTGCATGTTTATTTATTTGTTTTGGTGAGGGGACGTGTTTAGTAGGGATGTTTGTTTTGATGCAAAAATCTTGGTTTCACTGGGCCCTTTTTGTCTTTACTAAGTGGCTAACAGTATGTAGCTGGAAATGGAGAGGGACAAGATTATTGACAAGTTTCTGTACTTATATTGTAATTGAAGATTCTCTATCCTCTTTGTTTGGGCATTCTTAGGAAAAGCAAAATGTAGTCAGACAAGAGACGGCAATGAAAATAGTGTCCATAAAGTATAGAGAACTTCAGATATTTCCCTTCAAAATGCTAAACTATAGATAAAAATCTGAAACCAGTATTTGATGTAACGTGTGTTATTTTGGTTTCAGCTCTGACTTTCATGACCACTGCTGGCACCATAGCATCTAACTTCAAACCAAAACTATGTAAAGGGAAACTTGCATGGGACTTTATTATACAATGTAGTACTGGTTATAGAACAGAAATTATGATTAGTGAGACTAAAACATCACTTTAAAAAGAAACCTATAAATCATTCCTTTCACTTTCTGTCTCTATTCTTTAGCAGTCTAAAGTTTAAAGACAAATAAGTAAACTGGCATCTTTTTATAAATTTTTTAAATAAAATCTATTTCACTACAAGAAATGCTGCAACCTTGATTTTGAAAGATGGTTGTGTGAACATTTGCATGGACATTACTTATACAGTATGCAGAAAAACCTCAATTGTTTGCACAGTTATGGCACCTGTAGATATCAGTACCTTTCCAACACCTATTTAAATTGAAGGAATCTCTACTCTAAATTCCCATGGACGTTAGATCAGGCCTGTTAAGATACATCCAAATACAAGTACATGGATGTGCCTACCTTTTTTTAAAAAACGGGCCTCATGATTAGTATACAATAATTAAATGCTTTATATATACACCTCTACCTCGATATAACGCTGTCCCTAGGAGCCAAAAAATCTTACCGCATTATAGGTGAATCTGTGTTATATTAAACTTGATTTGTTCCACTGGAGTGCACAGCCCTGCCCCCCCAGAGCACTGCTTTACCACGTTATATCCGAATTCGTGTTATATCAGGTGGTGTTATATCGAGGTAGTGGTGTGTATATATAACAGAGATATTTTGTGTATGTGAATATATAGCACATTATAACTCACACATGCTTAGGAATATTAAGATGAGCATTGCAGATGTGTTATAATCTATCTAACCCATTTCTTTCTTTCCCTAGAATCTGCTTTTCTCATACCAGCCGCCGCAGTCATCCAGCCGCTTTTCAGTCTCCCAGACTGGTGACCTCACAATCACAAGCGTCCAGAGGTCTGACGTTGGGTACTATATCTGCCAGACTTTAAACGTTGCAGGAAGTATCACAACAAAAGCGTACTTGGAAGTTACTGATGGTAAAGTGAAGATACTTTTATTTTACAATTACCAATTTTATTTAAAACCACAACTTCAGCAGTAGAAGAGCATGACTTCAACATTGGCAGGTTGCTTCTGCTGGTTACCTAGGGGCTCGTGGAGGGATTGTATTTAGGTGGCTAGCCTGAGCTGCTCCCCATGCTGCTGCGTTCACACGGCTATTTTTAGTGTGATAGCTCAAACAGAGCTAGAGCTTGTCTGTATACCTACTTAGGGAAACATTCTCCCAGCTGCTATTTGGATATATCCTGAGTGACAGGACAGATAAGGTAAAATCCTGGCCCACCTGAAGTCAGCAGAAGTTTTGCCACTGACATCGGATGGGCTAAGATTTTCCCCATAGAGTTTGGGTCAACTAACAAACTGACTGAATGGCTATATAAAAAAATATATCATTAGAAAATCCTGATTGGTCAATAGCTGAAATTAATAGAGCCATATTGATATCTGTGATATAGAGGTTTTTAAAGTATTTTTCATCCATGGTGTCATATCAGGATATTGCCACAGCTTTTAACTATGCAAAAGCCAATTTTATAATGAATTTAAAATTAAATAGCAAGTAAGGTAACACCTAAATATAAAGCCTGTAGATATATGCATTATACAGAAAATTACCGCCAAACCAAATATAATAGCCTACATTTATGTAGCATCTTTTCTCCATAAGGTCCTCAAAACACTTTACACACCTAACAAACTGAACTTCCAACTACACTGGGGATCATTTCAGCCGTCACTGGAGTGAGAGATTTAATTGTGTACTGCAACACATCAGAACAGAGTAGGACAGGAAGTAAAGTATAAATCACGCAATTGAAAATGCAGAGTGGCATTTAGGTATGCAAATGTAATTACCTGACTTGGAATTTGGCCGAAACATCACTGTTATCACACTTCAGTTGTGAAAAGTGTCATGGGATGTTTAATGATCACAAATTATCGGGACTTCAGTTTTATTTTTCATGCTAACAAACCAGGTTTCAAGTCACATCAGCTCCCGTTAAGCTGTTGAACGGATACTGTTTTAAGCTGCAGTTATTTTATAGTGTCAGCACATCTCAGGATATTATGAGCTAGGAGGAGAAGCTACTGAAGTACAGTACTGTAGCTTTTACTTCTGGGAAAATTGCTAATTTTCTGGTGCATGCAATAGTTTCTTGTTTGCATGAGTACTTAAAAGTACTTTGTGCCATTATGTAAATTCAGTGTTTAAATAACTCATCACAGATAGTTAATTTATGTTGAGTGTAAGATGCAATAAAATGATTAGAAATTCTGTAAAAGATTCTTACTATGATTTCAAATCAGTACTGTCAGATAAATTTTCACAGAACTGAGTATAAGGAAATGCTTGCAAAACATTTTATTTTAGTTGAAAAAGCTGATATTTTTCCAGAAATTAGCTTTGTACTTATTCCACCCTACCATTGGTTATCTTCATTCTAGGAAAAAGTGTTTCTGCATATTTGCTGAATTATTCCCTTCTCATCCACCCTCTTAGTTATCTGTAAATGAATGTTCAAATTCTAAATCCCTGATTATACTGACCCATCACTTGATAAAGTGTGTATATATAAAGTGAAGAGTGTGCCTGTTCAAAGAAACTGAGAAATCCTTGCTTGTTTCACTATCACATCTAAAGACTATGGAACTCAGTGTCCCTAGAAGATGCCAACTCAAAACTCTAACACTCCTTCACCTCTGAAAATAGTGTAGTGTATATCATGTTAATATTCTGTAGCCGTGCATCGTATTAATATACCCAGAATAATGCATGGCTCATACTTTAATTACTTGTTTAATTATATTCAGTTTGTTTCAAAGCCTCAAGCAACTGCTGTTGCTTAGTTGATTAGAATATTGCTTTCAGTTGCAACAATCTATTTCCTGTTGTTTCTTCTGGCAGTGATTGCAGACCGGCCTCCCCCAGTCATTCGACAGGGTCCTGTGAATCAGACTGTAGCTGTGGATGGTACATTAGCACTCAACTGTGTGGCCACAGGCACTCTAGTGCCCACAATCCTCTGGAGAAAGGATGGGGTCCTCATCTCTACCCAGGACTCTCGCATCAAGCAGCTGGAGACAGGAGCTTTACAGATCCGATACGCCAAGGTAGCTTGAAATGACAGTGAATCTTTACACTGTTTGTGAAGGAGCATAAGCTTCAACTCTGTACTGTAATATGTAAAAATAATCTAAAACTCCACATATGTATATGCCACCTTAGTTCAGGATTTCACAGTGGCAAAGTAGTGTATCAGCAAAAAACAAAAACAAAAAACAAAAATCAAAAAGCCATGATGTTAATGCCCTTACACCATATACATTCATAGTTACAGTGTTAAAAGATGAAAACTTTTTCTTCCAGCTTCACAGGTACAATCCAGGGTTTCATTTCCTGTCCCTATATAGTACCTGTTCTTGTGACTTTTTTTTGGTTCAAGATTACACATGTATATGTGGTACAAAGTATATGGAAGGTAGATCTTGATTATATTATATTTAAAGTGGTTAAGCAGCTCTGTGTGGGTGACTTCCTTGGGGAATTGGAGCAGGATACCTGGTCAATATTTCTGTTCATTTCAGACAAGTTGTATGATGTGTTAAAATATTGTACTGCTGTAGTACATCTGTGATTACCTGCGAGCTCTTTGTGCCTTGGTATATCAACGTAATAAAATCAGGTCATTTGTAAGACTTCTCACCCAACACGACCTGATGATGTTGTGATTACCCCGATCACAGGAAACACCACTGTGCCAATGCAGAATTTGAACCTCTGACATTTCATTTCTGAGTATTGTGCGTGTTTTTTTGTTTTTTCCTTTTATGCTGATACTTGAGTATAGTCTCATTTCTCTGATCATAACTCTTTTGAATTGTGATTAAATCACAAGAGGACAAATAATCCTCTGTTCAGATTTGGATTATAATGATATATGGGAATCCTTGTATTTGGTCTGTCACCAGAGCCACCCAGAGGGTTCAAGGGGCCTGGGGCAAAGTGGGGGAGCTGCGGCGCTTGTACCAACCCGGCAGCAGTCCGGATCTTCGGCGGCAGAGGCCCCTTCAGTCGTTCCGCGTCTTCGGCAGCACTGAAGGGCCCCCTGCCACGAAAATGCTGCCTAAGACCAAGAGCGACTGAAGGGCCCCTAGCTGCTGAAATGCTGCCGAAGATCTGGACCACCGCCAGACCAGGGCTCGCGGGGCCCCTGCGGGGCCTGGGGCCTGAGGTAAATTGCCCCACTTGCCCCCTTCTCTAGGCAGTCCTGTCTGTCACAGAGTAAAATTTACCCTAGTTCAGAGAGCCCAACCTGCACATGGCCCTGTGAACTACGTAAGTCCTGTTTTAAAGTTGAAATTTACTCCTTGAGGCCCTGCATAAATCCCTAAGCACCACTTAAGTGTGAGTTTTAAGTAGCACATAGGCCCTTGTGTGGGGCCTTCTGAGTTCATTTCTCCCAGGGATTTCAGTGGGAGTTTGGCAGGATAAGGAATGAATGAGGACTATAGGATTTGCCTGGTGGTTTAGTTCATTATAGAATGAGAACTAATACATTAAAAAGTGTTGGTATTTTTCTGTGTATTTTAAACAGAATGGAATAAGTATGTACAGATTCTCACTTAGCAGTGAGAAGTTTCTGGTAGGGAAATTCTAATATATTTATCCATATTCCTGGTGATACACAGTTTTGTAATTACTTTTCCAGCCCACTGAGTGCCTGATTGTTCCAAATATTTATTTTCCTCTCTTCCCACTCAGCTGGGTGACACTGGTCGGTACACCTGCATTGCCTCAACTCCAAGTGGCGAAGCTACCTGGAGTGCTTATATTGAGGTCCAAGGTAAATCAATCAGGTTTTCTCTGCTTGATGAAAATCAAAAATTAACATGCAAATGTTATCTAACTTTGTAATAAATTGATAATGCAGATGTGAACATCATTGAACCCCCACCCACTTTCTGTCCACACTTAGCTGTTTCTCCCTTTTTGTTAGAATTTGGAGTTCCAGTGCAACCACCAAGACCCACTGACCCAAACTTGATTCCTAGTGCACCCTCAAAACCTGAAGTTACAGATGTCAGCAGAAATACAGTAACACTGTCATGGCAACCTAATTTGAATTCAGGTGCAACTCCAACGTCTTATATAATAGAGGCCTTCAGGTATTACGATTCTCATGTGATCTGGTTGTACTTACAGTTTATATATGGTTCAATTAGCATACTCTAACCTGCTGTTCTGTGTGTTTTATCCTTAGCCATGCATCTGGTAGCAGTTGGCAAACTGTAGCAGAAAATGTGAAAACTGAAAGTTTTGCAGTTAAAGGGCTGAAACCTAATGCAATTTATCTCTTCCTTGTGAGGGCAGCTAATGCATATGGACTTAGTGATCCTAGCCAGATATCTGACCCAGTGAAAACTCAAGGTAAGCCTATTTACTGAAGCATTTAGGCCCCACAGTGTCTGTGATGATACATTACAGAACAATGTTAGATGTGGCGATCATATTTATCGTAACTTTAAAATGATGTCTAAAAGTCACTGTATATACTAGATGGTAAACTTACATTGCTCAGAAGCTGCATTTTATTTAAAAGCTACTTGAAAAGCTTATCACATTGTCATAAGGGAACCCTAATTGTTTTTATCCAAATATAGTTACACCTAATTGAGTCACTCATCTTAGCAGCACTATTAGTCTTTGGCTTTGTGAAGTTTTCACACAACTCCCCCCAGTTCTGTGGAAATTACATAATTGTGCTTAAATATTATCATTTTAAGCAGAGGATCAAGCTGTGGTTATGATTCAGTGAGAGAGAGCATGTAGTATTATGTGCTGTATGTTGTATTGGGGAAGCAGAGAAATTAAAAATTTGGAGGATCCAGGATACCACTTCATAAGTAAAGCGTAATCCTCAGCAAAATGCTTACTATTAAAGGTAAGTCCAGTGGGGGAAGAGAGACTTCAGTAAAGCCACAGCCCCTACAGTGAAGCAGATGGAATTAGTGTCCCCACACTACTATAATAACATTGCATAAATATGAGAAAGGAATGAACTGAAATACAATCACTATTCCTCAGGCAGATAGAAGTCATGAGCCCAGTAATATAATTATAATAAATTGTAATAAATTTAGATTAATATAGAAAACAAATGAAGTTGTCCCACAGCACTTAGGCACTGTGCAGTCAGAACTGTCCATTCGTGTGTTTCCAATCCAGTAACTTTACTGGAGTCATGAGAACTAAAGATTGAGAAAATAACACAGATGTGAAAAACTTCTGAAGGTGAGCCAATGCGGACAGGGGGGAGTTATTAATTCGATGGCCAGTCTATCTCTGAACTCACAACACTAGTTGTCAGATAGGCAAATTACCCATTTGCCATCAGATGTTATAAAATACTCCTGAGAAAATGCACATACATAAATCTAACACAATATGACATTTATGCTAAAAGCAAAATTCTCTCTCTTCATCACCATATTATCTGAGTGCCGTTCAAGTATTTACTCCTAAGGGAATTCTGTGCCAAAAAATTAAAAATTATGCACACAATAATTTCCAATTCTGCAAATTTTATTTGTCATTAAATAAATGTGGCTCCAGCATGGCAGAGGGGAGCACAGGCCACTGGCTTCATTGAGCTGCAAAATCACCCTGAAGCCCCCAGCTCCCCCAGTACAGAGACTTGGTGGTGAGGCTGCACCTGACACTGACACAGTGCAAGGGCTGAGCCTGCCCCAGAAACGCCCCGGGGCCCTGCCCCTCTGTGCCAGGCACACCAGGTGTGGGTAGGCAGGCTCCGCCTAGCAGGATCCAAGTCTGGGGGAGCTTAGTGTTGGGGGGATCCAGGTGTGAGGTGAGAGTTTTCTGTGTGAGGCAATCCGGGTGCCGGCAGCTCAGTGGGAAATCTGGATGCACAGGGACTCATTAGGGGAGTTCGGATGCAGGAGCGGTGGGACTCTGCAGGGGATCCAGGGGATAGTGGTTGGGCTCAGTGGGGAGGAGTATCTGGGTGTAGGGAGATGGGGCATGGCAGGGGAGGGGGATGTCTGGATGTGGGGGCTCAGTGGGGGAGTCTGGGTGCTGGGGGAGTGGAGCTTGATGGGGTGGGTTTCTGGGTGTTGGGGCTTGTCAGAGGAGTTCAGGTGTAGGGGAGTAGGGCTTGTCAGGGTGAGGGTTCGATGAGCCTATTTAATGGGGGAGCCCCAGCTGCTGCTGGGGGGATGCTGCATACCAGGCTCCCGCTTCCCCCCGTGATTCACCTCTCCCCTTTTCTTATCCGTCCCCCTCCCCTTGCTTCCACATTCCCTTCTCCCTGCCCTGTTCCACCCCCTCCCTTCCCCACTGCCTCTTCCCCACCCCCTCCCCCCTCCCTCATTTTCTCCACTCCCACTTACCCTATCCCGGGAACTCACCGCTTGCAAAAATGAGGGTGGGGGAGGCTGTGGTACATAACCCCCAGGGGTGACAGATTTGTATAATTTTTGGTGGTGCCAAGAATGGGTCAAAGTGCTGCTGTCCCCACCCACCCACCCACACGCCTTCCTAAGGCTCTGGGAGGGAGCTTGGGTGTAGGAGGGGGCTTGGGGTGAGGGCTCTGGGACAGAGTTTGGATGCTGGGTGTGGGCTCTGGATGGGGGGTTGGGTGCGGGAGTGGGTTTGTGATGCAGGCTCTTGGAGAGAGTTTGAGTGCAGGAGGGGTGTGGGCTCTGGGAGGGAGTTTGGGTACTGGCTGTGAACTTTGGGCTGGTGCAGGAGGGGGTTTGGGGTGCTTGGTGTAGGAGTGGGTTTGAGTGCTGGGTGTGGGTTATGAGCTGGGACAGGGGGTTGGGTTGTATGACGGCGTGGAGGAGGGGACCCTGAATTTGCTGGAGCCCAGGCACCAAGGGCCCATACAAGTTGCCATCCCTGCTAACCTTGTGTGCCACCCCCATGCCTCACCCCTGTTTGGGGAGCAATCCCCCCCAAAAAACTGCACACATGGTCGCCGCCTCCCAAACCCTCCCAACTCAGCTTCCCTTTGATTCCCTGCTGTTTTCTGCAGGGAAAAGCAGGAAATGTGCAGGGGGACTGTTTTCTGCAGGCGTGCAGTCCTGCAGAATCTCCCCAGGAGTAAAAATGTGTGCATCTAGCTTGCCTCATGCATAATAAAAAGCCTTATCCTTACACCCTAGTAAGCTACAGTAGGGTGACCCCCCATGACGATCACGCAGACACTCACGTCCAGCCCTCTTCCCCCGTCTCAGAGGCTACTCCATGCACACTGGAACAAACACACTGCCTGGGCTGCCAGGGATGAGTTGCATGTCTCGTGGCAGATTTTTTTTGCATTTTTCTGTGCGAAGGGCACAGAAAAATGCAGGCCATATAAATTCTTTGCCCCTGCATTGGTGCAGAATCCCCCCTCCCCCTCCAAGAGTAAGTATTTCAGAAGAGAAGTACAATGATAAACTCTCAATTTCTTCCTAACCAATCTACAGGAGAATTAGGTTAGTATGTGCAATGCGTTGTTGTCTGTGAGTATATCTACACTGAAATTAGAGGTGTGACTGCAAAGACATACCTGAGCTAGCTTTGATATAGCTAGCTCAGATAATAGCTGTTAAGCTGCAGCAGCACAGCTAGCTGTTGGAGTACACATCCCGGGTCCCAGTAAGTTTTATACAGCCCATGCTACTGATAATGCTGTCACGAGTTTGCTTCTATTGTTATTTGAGCAGCTAGATCAAAGCTGCTACATGTGCTGCAGTCACACCTCTGATTGCAGTGTAGACATACCCTGTGTGAAGAAGTTCCTCAGGGAAAGCAAATCAAAGAAACGAGTTTTACATTTAGTTAAGATAGGTTGGGTTTTGGTCATTCTCTTGTGAGAATTAAGTCCACAGTTTGGCTCAAGCTCCTGTGAAAGTTCCATCCTCTATACCCACAAGCTCCCCCATTGGTTGACAGTTTCATTGTTCCAGCAGAACACAGCCATCATGGGAGATCAAGCCTGAAACTTCCAAATGCATATATCACTGTGGCCTAGTGTGCTGCTTATAAGATGAACCAACTGAAGATGGAAGTGGATGTTTTTTGCTTTCATGACTATTTGGATTTCTGGTAGAACTGAGATGATCAAAATGGCATTAAGCTTGTGTGCCAAATTAACAATCTCAGGGCATATATCCTCAGTAGTGGGAAAAGTTATACAAGAGGTTAGTTCTTGAAAGCATTTCCCTCTTCCTCCCAGTGTCACATCAGTCTCACTGGAATTCCCCTCAAGCCAAAATAGGTCAAAATTGACTTCTGGTCATAGAGGCTGATTGTTTTAGAGATCTTGGGCTAAATACAGTTCAAATGTGGCAATCCCCTTCTCCCCCACTCACTCGGCCATTGCTGTTTTAGTATTAGTAAAATCTTGTCATCAATGTGCTGGGATCTGTTCAGATACAGAATATTGGCAGTCTTTGCTCTGGAAAGCTGAAAGTCAAAACAAGAAAGCCATAGAGTAGATAAGCTGTACTGAGTAGTTCAGAGGTATGAATGACAAAGTTTGTTAGCTGTTTATTATATTGATGGTGACTCATGCATTGTGCCATCTTCTGTTTAAGCTGCTACTTATTAAGATGACTCTCCCTTTAAGCTCCAGGCAAAAGGATGGTCAGAGATTTACACAAATCCAAGTTGCAGAAGTTGCTGTCTTTGAGAGTATCAGAAGGAGGAAAAGATGCATGGATTTGTGGACCATTTGGCAGAATGTTTTACATGTGGATACAGTAGCTGCTCAATGGTGTATTTATTTTAATCAGTCTTCATGGCTAAACAGACAGACTTGTCACCCATGGTTGCACAAAGGACACACGCTGTTTTAGTTGTGAAATAATCCCATACTCTTGTGAATATGTTGGAGAAGCTGTATGACAAATTGCCAGGTGGCATAACTCTTACAGTCTCAAATATGGACTGTGTTGCTGGATAAAGAATTTGTTCACATGCCAATAACTTCACACATATATAGATAGATAATTTGTTAATTTGATGGTCAATGATTTATTTAAAGATTCATTGGGTAATGGGCTGGAAATGTAACCATCCCCTCAAAAGTTGCACTTTTTCATGTGTCCTCTTCATATTTTATATAAGCATTTTCTATAGGGAGGTCGACATCCTACTGCTTTCACTCCTCAGATGGACTACCCACCTGCAACAAACTCATGGAGCTGGCTTTGTTGCAGGCATGGATATGCACATACACTTTTCCTCTGTGCTCCCTCTCTAGCCATTCTTGTGAACCAGGGCCAGCTCCAGGGTTTTTGTCGCCCCAAGCAGCAAAAAAAAAAAAAAAAGTGATCATGATCTGCAGCTCTACCACCGCCGCTTCAGTCTTCGGCATCAATTTGGCAGCTGGTCCTTTGCTCTGAGAGGGAGTGAAGGACCTGCCGCTGAAGACCCGGATGTGCCGCCTTTCACGGTTGGCCGCTCCAAGCAGCTGCTTGCTGGGCCTGTGCCTGGAGCCGGCCCTGTTGTGAACAGGCAGGTGTTGAAATTGCTAAGAATATTACTGAATGTTTCCGAAAGAAGAATGCTGGTAGATTTCAAAACCTTGCCTAAACCGTAGAAAATATTAGACTGAGAGAGTAGCATCATGGAGTGAAGTCAATGTAACATCTTCACAAATATCTGTGATTGTTTAAAAAAAATCAGCACTTTTCATTTCATGTGAATTTCCGAGCCTGACATTTTATCTCTGTTGCCAACATAGTTTTTGTATATAATGAGGTGAAAAAGGGGGAATTATTAAATGAATTTAAAAATACTGTACTCTGCTATCCATGCTACACATACAATTCAGATATCATGATGATGAGTTCACTATAAATGTGTATATATATGGGGAGAGTCGTTTCTTTTCAGCCCAAGATGCTTTTTGAGAACTGTACATAGAAAACATCCTTACCCCACTGTACCAGCTCAAGTGATAGAACACATCAAATGGAATTCCTCTTTTCATATATCTGAACAATTCTTTCAACAATAAAAGACCAGTATTGGATTTGCAAATATCAAGGGAGACAGAGGGCAACTGTGCTCAATGAAGTCTCCTGTACTTGAAAGACCTGGCATCTGTGTGGTTCATTTCCCCTCATTTAATTACTATACTACAGTTAATAAGTCATTAAAACCCAACAATAACACTTGCTAGAGTGTTACTGAATTTATTTTTAGTCACACCTGCTCTTCTGCCCCTCCTTGATTGTTTCCTGGTTTCTGTGGTGTTTGAAGTGTGCTTTGGAGATTCCCCCTCCCTGCAGGAAAGACATAGTTGCATGACGAGAGGTGATGCTACTGCTGTAATTTACCATAGTTATCCATGACCTTGTTCTTTATTTTTACTCCTTGCTTCCCACCCACCCACCCATTTCTCCCCACTCTCCACATTGCTTCCACTGACAGGGCAGATTATTTTTGGCCAGTTTGCTGTGAAAATGCTTCACATAGTTCTATTTCCTGCACATTTGGGCTCTTCTAGTGGGTACTGTGAATAAGTTGATTTAGTCTTCCAAGTACATAACTTGATTGACAAATTCATTTATAAGAATGGGTTCTTACATTGTTCCAGATGTTCCACCTACAAGCCAGGGTGTGGATCACAAACAGGTCCAGAGAGAGCTCGGGGATGTGGTTCTGCATCTTCACAATCCCACTATCCTTTCTTCTTCCTCAATTGAAGTTCATTGGACAGTAAGTAAATATTATAAAATGGGAGGGAAGTGGGTTCTGGGTAGGGAGAAAGGGAACTTTTTATTTTGATCCCAATACTACACCGCAGTGTTGATGGTGGAGTTAAACTATGTAAAGAAACTATGAAAATAGTTTGCTGTTGTACATGAAAACCATTCTGTGTGTATTGGCACTATCTATACTCCCCTGACTGCCTGTCTTAATCAGAAGCTAGACTATCTTCTCACTCTACAGAGAGTGCTGTGCCGTATGAAGAGTGATCAGCTTCCTTTGTCAGGAGGCGAAGGGACTGATCCAAAGTCTACTCAAGTTCATGAGAGCCATTCCATTGCATTCAGTGAGAGGTGTATCAGGCCCTAAGTCATGTTTGAGATAATACAATAGCTCCCCAGTCTATCAACTAGAGTTGGGGGAAGTACTGCATAAAATAGACTCTATGATGTGGCAGTTGCCATGTCCACCCACCCCAGATCAGATATTGAGAAATACATTTCCTCCCACAGCACAGCAATTACTAGGTTAAAAGTGAACACAGATGCTGTGGGAAAGAAAAACACAGTGAGAAACAATCAGGGATTGTTTTATTGACCATCATATTGGTAGCAGTTAGGTCAGATGTATGGAGGTCATAGTGGAAGAGGGGGAAAAGCAGGAAAAGAAAAGAAAAAGATACTATAGGAGTCCCCAAGGGAGAGGAGTAGGAAGCCATACAGAGGAGGGACAAAGAGAGAAGATTGGGGGCTTAGAAAAATTGAAGGAATACAAGGAAATAAATTGTGGCATGAAGGGGATGGATGAGGAGAAAGGAAAAAGAAAGAAAGAGAGTATAGTATGAGGAAGGGATAAGTCTATCCAAGGAAAGACCTGAGACAATGTAAATGAACGAACAGCTGGTCAGGAAAAGAGAGGGGCAACTCCACCACTGGGACAATCCCAAGGGAATGGAGCTTTAAACTGTCATCTGGGCTCCCTTCTGATCAAGTCAAAATATTGGCAGGCATGATGATAAAGCGATCACAAGATGCTGCAGCTAGCATGGCATAACTTTGTAAGGAAAGCATTTTACTTTGTCAAGAGCTATAGAGGAACTGACTGCTGTGATGCACAGTAATTACAGTGAAACCTGCACTGAGGACCACCTTCAGCAGGCAATCTCCTGTTTTAGCTGACCACTTAAAAACATCACCAAGCTTCCAAGCATAATTTTGTTTGACCTTTAGTTACAGAACAACCTTTTCTAGGCAGCCAATTTTTGTTGCTCTCTTGGGTGGTCTCTGACTGCAATTTCAAAGATTAAGCATTACCTCAATTTTAGCTAGCAGATATTCATCACTTGGTTGTTTAAAATGAAATATGATGCTTGAGTATTACATTGCAAGCAAACAGTTTTATTATGTTACCAGATAAAAGAGTTTAAATGGGACAAATCTGAGTGGTTTTAAGTAGACATTTTTATTTTTGAATTTGCCTATACATCAGAAATCATTTATCAAAATCAGTGACTAAAACATACTGAAAGCTGCACAAGACTCCAGTTCTATTAGGTAACCTCCTGTCTCAAGCATCCCCAAATATATTGACCTGGATTCTTATTTACACTAAGGCCTCTGTACCCTGACAAGTGACATAAAGTGGCCTTACTGCAAATGACAATCCAGCTGAGTGTAGTTTTGATCCACTTTTATTTGTAGCTTTCTTCCATTAAAAAGCTAATTTTTATTGGCCCTGTTACTGACTGCTTAAAACAGCACCAGTCCTACAGCACAGTAGCCCCCTACTGAGTCACTGAGAATGGAGGAAGTGCTTGGATTTATCTGGCCTTTGACTGAGTCAAGCATAATCATCGGAATGTAGATAGTGCCAGTTGGCTGCCCTTTAAAATCCACTTTGTCCAGAAAGAAGCAGGCAGGAAGCAAGGGTCATTTTATGCAATCTGGGAGGTTTCCAGCCCTCAGGAAGGTTGACCTGTTTCTTTGTTTAATTTCTATATTCATCATCTGAACTATTAAAATATACACCCCAATCCTGCAAACATATCCACCTAGGCAAACTCCTGCCCTGCTTGGAGCCCCATGGCATCAGGATTATTCATTTAAAAACATATAGAACCAGGGCGGGTGCAAGGATGTTTTGCACCCTAGGTGAAACTTCCACCTTGTGCCTCCTCACCCCCTCGAGCCCTGTAGCAGCCCTCCGGCCTAAGGCATTCCCACCGCGACAGCTCCCCTCCTCCCCCCTCGGCAGCTTCCCCCCTCTGCCCTGAGCACACACGCCCGGCAGCTGTTTGGTGCCGCAAGCCTGGGAGGGAGAGAAGCCGAGTGGGATGGCATGCTCAGGGGAGGAGGCGGAGCAGAGATGAGCTGGGGTGTGGAGCGGTTCCCCATGTGCCACGCCCCCCCTTACTTGTTGCAAGCGGCCATCCCCACGCCCTCCTGCCCCAGATCCCTCCGCCTAAATGACGATGAGGACTGGGGCGGCCGGTTGCAGCCTCAGGACCTGAAATGCCGCCCCCCAAATGCTAACGTGGTCGCCTAATGGGTTGCGCCGGCCCTATATAGAACATGATTCACCATTTTGTTATCCCTTCATTGATGTCAGTGCAGTTCTACTAGCTTAAAACTTTATTAATGCAGTGGTGAATAAGGCCCATAATTTGCTGTAATTCACAGGAATTTTTATCTGGTTCAGTAGCATTGTTTACTTTGGATAAAATGGATAGTTCTTAGTATTTTGCATAATACCACAGGCAGTGTTATGGTTTGTATTTATTAAGCAATCCATTAAGCATTCACTAATGTGTGTTTCTACTGCTCTGCTAGGTGGACCAGCAATCCCAGTATATTCAGGGATATAAAATTCTGTATAGGCCTGCCACTGCATCCCGCGGCGAATCTGAATGGTTAATTTTTGAAGTGAGAACACCATCCAAAAATAGTGTCGTCATTCCAGAGCTGAAGAAAGGTGTAAACTATGAAATCAAGGCCCGCCCTTTTTTTAACGAGTTTCAAGGAGCAGATAGCGAAGTGAAATTTGCAAAAACCCTAGAAGAAGGCAAGTAGCAGCAAGTCTGTCTTCACCTTTTCTTTTTGAAGGAATATTTTGGCCAGTTTCTCTCTGATACTTGCATTATTTGATTTTGTTTGAAGTGCATACTGTATGAGAACACAGCAGTGCACAGCTGAGGAGACTGTCAGCAAGTTGGACTGATCAGTATGTGACTTGTTTGGTGGCACAGAAGTCAATATTTAAAACTTTGTGTGTGAGAGAGGCATGTGCAGAAATCCCCTCTAGCATTTAGAAGGGATATGTGCTTTTTTATCTCCAGTTCAGCATTGTTCTCCTCCCTGCTGAGTTCATGGTCTGGTCACAAGTGACTTATATCAAATTCAAACACATACTTACCACTGTCTAAAGTAAATAGCAGATACTGCAGAAATCATCAAAGTATTGTAGCTGGAGGAACGGAAACTACAGTTTTTAGAGCGCCTGTATATCTGGATCCATCACTGGTACAAAATGAGAAGATGATGAGTGAGAGCAACAAATACAGTGGGCTAAAAAATGCATCCTCTTCTGTGTATGTGCTATAAAGAGGAGCCAAAGCCATTTCCCTCACCATAGCATTTTTACTTTCAGGTCAAACATAATCAAAATGGTGATGAGTAATGCCTCAGAGCAGACATTTCAGTGCATTGGTGGGGCCTAGACCTGCACCATATATTTTGGCTGCACACTTGAACAGATGACCCTGAGTGCCTTCCCTCTAGGCCAGTAGAGCAGCCTCAAAAGAGCAGCACCTGATCCCTGAATATCTTAGGATGACTCTAATGGACCCAAAAAATAGGAATCTTTGCACTGAAACTACCTAACAAATAACTGGAGTTTAAGCAGTACATATTTTATTTTATTTTACAAAAAAGGAAAAACTGAAGCTCAGAGAAAAGAAAAGCCAACGTTTTTGAAAACATCCACTTTTTGGTGCCTATATTTTGAGTGTCCAACTTGGCACACCAACAGCTTGATTTTTCTAAAGCGATGAGCACCCAAAGCTCCAAGTGAGGTTAGTTTGAATGCTCAGAAGTTCTGAAAGGAAGGACCTAGATGTCTCAGGTTAGGCACCAAAAATTAGTAGAATCTTTTTAACGTTTTGATCTCAGTATTGGGTCAAGGTGACAAAGTGAGTCTGTGGCAGAGCCAGGAATGGAACCCAGGGTCCCAACACCTGTTCACATCACTAGACCATATTTTCACTCTCATGTCCATTTACCTTGATAGATAGAAACATCCTTAATGGCAAAACAAGAAATTACGGTTACATTTGTGTAGTGCAGAATGGGCCATTTATATATCAAGCAATGGCTGCAGCTTGTTAAAAAGCATTTGGCACCATTGTATTGGAAATACAACAAATTAACCATCTGGTTCTTCCTGCAAACAGCTCCTAGTGCTCCACCTCAAAGTGTTTCAGTGACTAAGAATGACGGGAATGGGACTGCAATTGTGGTTACCTGGCAGCCACCCCCTGAGGATACCCAGAATGGAATGGTCCAAGAATATAAGGTAATGTGCAGAGTTCTTACTCACTGCAAAGTATTGGCATGCTATTGATGGATAAGTTGTTCATGGATACTTGGCTCCATCTACTGGTAAAAAATCAAAGCTGGTGGAATCACAAAATATAAACAGAGAATATTCTTTATAGTACCATATATTTAGGAATTCTATCTAGTCTGTGGCATCCTTACATGTACAAAAGGAATTAAAACTGCCTATTAATTTGAATGGGAAGATGGTAGTGGAGGAAATTAAAGAAAAAGTCAAAATTCATAATTAAAATAAGCAACTTCTTGTCTATGCTATAATATGAGAATTGCATACACAAACACAAAGAGAAATGTACCAGTTTAAGAACCATTTTGTGATAAAAACAGGGTATTTGAGGAGATAAATTGGTCTAATAATTTGAAAGGCTTAGACATAATTTATTATGTAACGTTCTGAGTAAATTGTACTATTCTATTCATCTGATATGGTTAAAAACATGGAAAAGCTTTCCATCTAAAGAGTGTTAGTGTAAGATTAAATATATATATAGCAATTTTTCTTTGTTTTTTTACAAATCTATCTTTGCATTCTAGCTTTTATTGTACTACATATATTTTTAACATATTAAAGTTCAGTATTCAGTTTTTATTATTTAAGGCCTCTGTAGCAACATACTGTTTTTATCTTAGAGTAATTTAAATTGTGAATAAATTACATATAAAAGAAATGAAGCTAAAATTGCCTAAGCAAGGCTGAGATGTTGTAAGTGTCTAGTCATGGATTTCAAGGTTGTTTTATAGCCACTAGTGACAGGATGGTTTGCTCTAGTCTGTAGCAAATTGCCATTGCTGAGAGAGATTTTTAAATCAGAATGTCTTAGCCTTATTTAAAAAAAAAAAAAAGATAAAATACCATAGTGGAGGCATTTATTCCTAAGCATCAAATCTCATTCCACTCATTTCTTTATTTTCCCTGTAGAAAAGAGAAGAGTGGAGATCACTTAGCTTCATGGTCAATTTAAAATAATAAAATGCCTTTCAGAACCTGATTGACTGGTACAAAATCATTCTGTGGCTTAGTTTCAGATGTAATTGAAAAAATATTCACAAAGGAAGTTTTATTTAAAGGCAGTTAGACCTTGAACTAAAGAGATGGAATGATTCACCCACCAGAAACTGTATTAAAAGAATGTTAGGGTTGTGAGGACAAAACAATAAAAGAGAGGAAAATCACATTTGAGCATGGAATATGCTATACAGTGTCTGCTAGCATCTGGGGACAATAGCTTGCAGTGAACTATGAGTAGGCATCTCTTAGTGCCTATGCAGCTGTGGGGCTGCCACTGTTTTTTAATGTGGGTTGGTGGATAATTTTCCTTATGGATAGAAAACAGGCATCATGAAAACATGCATAATTATATTTTCTGTTTAAAAAACAAAAGGAACTATTCAATGTTAGGAACAAATAATCTGGAAAAAAAAAACGCAAATTCAAATCCCCCCACCTTTCTTTTAAATACAAAAAGGAATTAAAGATTATTCTGTTGTTATTTTCTCAACAAGTGGATTCCCTTTATTTTTTCAAAGCAATTCAAACCCAGGCTGGCTGACACCTTGCACATTATGTTTTAGAATGGAGCAAATTTGAATGTATTAAAAGGTTATAATGGAAGGGATGACACAGCCACAGCTACAGAAGTGTGAATAGCGCTTTACAAAAAACAACATTCAAATGAGGCTAGAGTTCATTCTGTCTCATCTCTGGCATAAAGTTACAGGGCTGCTTACAATGCTTTTCATTTTTTTTCTTCCATGATGCATCTGTTCAGGAGTAGCTTCCCTTTTGTTTCCTTAACAAACATCTTTTATCTGTTCAAACTTCCCTATGTAGATTATATAGTGGATCATTATAGTATACTGTATCACTTCTATGTAAAGATTGTGAGAAATTATGGTATACATTTTTCTGCTTAACTATCCATTGCCTAGCATAGTTTTCATTCATTAGTATCACTTCCTTCTTGCTAGTTAAATACAGATTGTTTGTGGGTTGGGGGGAGGTGTTAAGCTATATAGATATATATTCTGTGTGTGTGTGTGTTGTGTCACAAGGGGTTGCAACTGCTCTTGTGAAGGCTGCATAACTGTTCCCTTTCCAAATCCCTATATTGACTTATTAATAGCTTTTTTAAAACATGCACTGTTATCATTTTTATAAGATCATTCTATAACTTTTCTGCAGGTTTTATGGATCATTGGCTAGAATTTAATGGCACTAATAAAAATTATATCATTTATTTAGTATTCATTTGTAAAAATGAGTGCTTATCATATGCTCTGAACATTCCTTGACACATTTCACAATTAAGTTTATTAAAATGGATTACTCCATTGACCCCTTATTTTCCCACAATAATCATATATAATAATCCAGCAACTGAAAATATCTTCCAGTTCTTTATAATTCCCCACAAGATTCTTTCTGAAGCCCTTACATCTAGGGCAAAGAAATGTGTCTTGCAGCATGCCCAAGGGCCAGTGTACTAGGAATATTTGTGAGTTCAAAGCTGAGAGGTGGTCCCCTCACAGAAAGTGCTGTGCTAGTTGATCCAATTTCCCTTATGGTTGGGTTCCAGCTCAGGCTGATCTCAAATGCATAAGAATGACACAGGGAGAGCGAAGCGGTCTTTCAGATAACAAGGTTTTAGACCATTTATAGGTCATTTCCTATAACTTTAAATTGTACCCTGTATTTAATAGGTAGCCAGTGTGGATCCAAATGTACTAGTGTCATGTGTTCCTAGGAGGACCTACCTCATAACAAACAAGCTGTTGAATTCTGCACCATTTTTGATTTTGAGGTAGATTGAAAGTGTAGCTGCATGTAGAACTCATTGCAATAGCTTGATCTGGAGGTGACAAAAACAGTTGCAAGTTCAGATTACAAAAGTAATTATTGCAACCTCCTGGCAATACAGATTGAGAAATAGGTGATCTAACAGTAGGCACTACTTACTACCTGCTTTTAAAATACCAACTGGGAGTCCACCCAGCCTCCTCGGTTGTGCATCTACTCACAAATGGTGGGCAAGCCCCTTGAATCAGAGAGGGCAACATTATATCCCTTCTTATCCAGTTGTTTCCCTCTAACCAGCCAATATCACCTGAGTCTTCTCCAGATTGAGTCTCAGCCCCCTAGCTTTTACCCGTGCCACATTCTCATCCAATGATTGTGACCTAACTCTTAGTTAAAAATTGCATGTCACTGCACCAGCCCCAGTCCCTGCACCCAATCCCTGTTTGGTTTATTATAACTTTCATTGCTTCCTGCATGAATACTTGTCCTCAGGGAAAAGTATGAATTCACGTGAATACAAATTTCCTCAAACATGTCTGTGAACAAGACCTAGCCTGACCGATTATTCATGAAAAAAAGAGTTGGAAATACCATCACATTTAATTCATTTGTTTTAGTCATACTGAATGATTGAAGGTTCATTTTCTCTCTCATTATTTGTGGAGTGCAACCAATGCTCGCTAGTGCATTATTAGTGCTTATGTCCCGGATTGATATGTTAGAGGGTTAGAAGGGATCTATCAAATTAGCTTACATTGCAAACTCTTTGGGGCAGGAACCATCTTTTTGCTCTGTGTTTGTACAGCACCTAGCACCACGGTGCTCTAGCCTGTGACTGGGGTTGCTAGGTGCTACTGCAATACAAATAATAAATAACAGTAATAATTTAGTTCCACTCCCTTGATGCAGCAGAAAGGACCATATCATATCATGTAACTATCCTTTTAGCTTTAACTTTTAACACCCACATGTGCTATGTATTTTATTTACCTACAGGTTTGGTGCCTGGGCAATGAAAGCAGATACCACATAAACAAGACAGTAGATGGTTCCACCTTTTCTGTAGTCATCCCTTCCTTAGTTCCTGGTATTCGATACAGTGTGGAAGTAGCAGCAAGTACTGGGGCAGGACCTGGAGTGAAAAGTGAGCCACAGTTTATCCAGTTAGGTAAGTCTTCTGATAAATCTGCCTATAAATTCAGTGCTGTGTTTATTTTCCCTTTTATGGATCCAGAAATATTTACAAGTCAGGCAGAATGCAGAGTGTTGTTTGCATTTTAAAATAATGAGACTAATATTTGTGGTTTTGGACATGTATTGGAGCTGGATTCTAAAGACAGTGTTGTAACAGCATCTCTCAAAGGTTTGCTGTATAATGGCTGCCGCATTTTTTAAAAACAAAAAGTCACAATTCATTATTGGTTTTGGCTGTTGATTTTTGCAAAGCGGTTGATACTTAAGATTGGCATAGGAAAAACACAGCAGTTTAAGATAGACCTGAGCCACCAAGTTTTCTGCATTCATATTCTGGCCTACCAGTATCAAGGTAAGGGATGCAACAGTGACGTCATCTGCACCAAGCATTCCTCTGACCTGGCTTAAGACTGGAGGCCATAGGAGATGAATATGTCTGGAAGTGATGTGGGATTACTGCTGGTTTACAGAACAATACTTAAAATGCCTTGGAATATAGTGATGCTTCTCTTTGTTAGCATGATGAAATCAAAACATGCTGTCATTAGGGTCAGTACTCTGTCCCATCAGACCAAAATAGAACCTCACCATATTTCTTTTGGCCTTCTACCCTTCTCCGTTCCCATCATTAAAAGACCTGTCCAGTTATGTGATTTTACAGTTAAAAATAGATAGTTACTGAGGATGAAAAAAGGACGCTATTCTGAGTGAACAATTGCTGCAATGCCAAAAAATTACATGTGGACATTGAAATTAAGGGAACTTTCAAAGAATTGCTTATAATTTGGGCTTGTGACGCCCATTGATTGTAATAGAAATTGCATAGTAGAACTTTTAACAATGACTCATTAATGTAGTACCTATAAGTGCTCATTGGCATATTGTTTTCTGTGCCCATTTTCCATTCTCAAGAATCAGGGTTTCTGTTTCACTGCTGATATTATGAAAACCTTGAAACTGTAAGAGTTATGGATACCAGCTTAATGAAGAGGCCTTGATGTCTGAAACTGCAGGCTTGATAGTGAATTTTTCCTTAATCCCTCTGCTAATAAATTAATCATAAATAAACACCAGTTTTACAAGAATATGATTTATTTAGCTTCCCTTCTTTGCCTTTCCAGTTAGCTTATTTGGAAAAGGAACATAGTCGACAATTTGCCTTACCAGAACTGAACAGGGCCACTAGCCTGCTTTCAGCAATGGCAGGTATGAACATTTCACTAGAAGGGGAAGGGCCGTTAGATGCCTATGTCCTATTGAAAGTCATTAGGAGTCAGGCACCCAGTCTTTGACAATCCTCTCCTAAGGCTATTGATTAGTGCTGCACAAAATAAATAGAACTTAGGCTCCTAAGTGCCTAAATCATGTTTGAAAATGGGACTTAAGCTCCTAAATCACTTAGGTATTTTTGAAAATGTTGCCCAAAGCCTCTTTCCTCCAGATAATTTTTTCTGATTCGTCTGAGACCTACAGTAAACAAAAGTTATCATTTGCTGTTTAGTGGCCTCAGTGTTTGGGGACCTTAGTCCAATCCCTAGTGGACAGATGGTAACATTACAGTTAATATGTGGTAGTACACACCCTATGTGGGAGGTCTCTCAAACACTGTGCCTGATGTAAGCACATTGCCTTTAGGGACACTGAAGAGGTGTTGACCAGAGAATCCCTTGCTGTGACCTTTAACAATGTACACCAG
Source organism: Chelonoidis abingdonii (assembly GCF_003597395.2). NCBI lineage: Eukaryota > Metazoa > Chordata > Testudines > Testudinidae > Chelonoidis > Chelonoidis abingdonii. Next base: position 186,517,921 of record NC_133769.1, read on the forward strand.
GCGCCCAACTCTTGACAAACTGTGCTGGCTGGTGATGAAGGAAGTGGCACAAAGCCTCTTTCTCATATGCCTCCTTTCGGGGAGGTTAGCACTCTCTTATAAGTACAGGCCTCAAGCAAACTTTGTGCTCCCTAAAAGAAAGGATTTTTCTAGTACCTGAGGGAGATGTGCCTTCTTCAGCTCCCTCTCCCCTTTTTGTCCCGATACAGAGTCAGATATAGTCTGTGGTGAGATCCTCAGCCTTACTACTGCCACTTTACACTAGGTCAAGGGACCAGAACAATGTAAAGGGCTTTAACAGCCTTGTAACTAGCTGTTGGAAGGATTCCCTTGGCACAGATGCAGTGTAAGATAGCTATGGCTACTTTCTGAGGACTCCTTTGCAAGCCCTGGGAGCAGAAAGCATGTGTGGGGACCGTGCTGTGGAGATTCTGAGCAGTACGGTGGCCCATAGGGCATCCTGGAGGGGCTGCCATAACTCAAACAGGCCCCTAGGGCTATAAGTTACCCGAAGGAGACTCTTCAGCCAAAGTAGCCTAGGGTTGTGAGAGTGGTAAAGTGGCTTAAAATTTCCTCATCTTACACTGAGTTCTGTGCTTGTGCCTCTTAGAGGCTCACCATAGAATCTCATCCTTGGTTCTTCGATGTGCTCCCAGAGAAGAAGTGAAGCAGTGAGGGACAGATGGCACCATTGTTTTCCAGAAGCTGTTTTGAGGATACAAAACTTAATTTGCTAATGTGATCAGTCTAGCACCTTTCAAAACCAATACATTCATTTAGATGGAGAGGGCTTTTTTTTTCTTTTTGGATTTTGGGGATGGGAGCTGCATGTGGTGGTGGGTAAGGATGCTGTTCATGGGATGTTTGGGGGGAATTGCTGATTCCAGTATCTGTATGCTAGATGAACTGCAATCCTGCAATCACCAGTTTGAGAAATCTATATTTCCTTCTTAGAGTCAGGAAGCTTAAATATTTTGCTTTGATGTTCTCCTCATAAGTCATGTGCTCCCTAATCATTTTTATTGCCCTCCACTAGACTCTTCACAATTTTTCCACATCCTTCTTGTAGTGTGTGGCCCAAAACTGGACACAGTACTCCAGGTGAGGCCTCACCAATATCAAATAGAGGGGGAATGATCACGTCCATCGATCTGCTGGCAATGCCCTTACTTACACAGCCCAAAATGCTGTTAGCCTTCTTGGCAACAAGGGCACACCATTGACTCATATCCAGCTTCTTGTCCACTGAATCCTAGGTCCTTTCTGCAGAACTGCTCCTAGCCATTCGGTCCTAGCTGTAAGAGGAAGGATCTCTTCTAAAGTGGCAAGACTCTGCACTTGTCCTTGCTGACTCATCAGGTTCTTTTGGCCAATCCTCTATTTGTCTAGGTCCCTCTTGTAATCCTACTCCCTATCCTCCAGCGTTCTACCCACGCTCCAGTTTAGTGTCATCGCAAAAACTTGCACTGAGAGTGCAGTCATGCATGCCTCCAATCAATTATGAATATATTGAACAAAATGGCTCCAGTACGGACCCTGAAGACATCTGCTTAAACCGGCCTTGCCAACTAGACATGGAGCCTGTTGATCATACCGCAGAGCCCGATGATAACTAGCTAGCTTTCAATCCACCTAATAGTCAATTCATCCACCCATACTAGTTAATTTGCGGCAAGAATACTGTGGAAGAACCGTATCAAAAAGCTTTGCTAAAGGAACACATCCACTGCTTCCCCTCATCCACAGACCCGTTATCTCCTCATAAGAAGGCAGTTAGGTTAGTCAGGCAGGACTTGCCCTTGGTGAATCCATATGGACTGTTCCTGATCACTTTCCTGTCTCTAGAGTGCTTCCGAATTGATTCCTTGAGGACCTGCTCCATGATTTTTCCAGGGCTTAGTGAGGCTGAACTGGCTGGTAGTTCCCGATCCTTGTTCTTGCCTCTTTTTAAAGATGGGCACACATTAGCCTTTTCCAATCTGCCGGCATCTTCCCCAATCACATGAGTTTTAAAGTATGCAATGGCTCTGCAATCACATCCGCCAACTCCTTTAGCACCCTCGGATGCAAGCGCATCGGACCCATGGACTTGTGCCTCGCCATTTTTCCTAAAATAGTCAAACCACTTCTTTCTTCACAGAGGCTAGTCATCTTCTCCCATACTGTTGCTGTCCATGGCAGCCAAGTCTGGGAGCTACCTTGTTTGTTGAAGACAGAGGCAAGAAAGCATTGAGGATCATAGCCTCTGTCACTAGGTGCCTCCCTCATTCAGTGTAAGGGCCCAACTTCCTTGACTTTCTTCTTGTTGCTAGACGTACCTGAACGAAACCCCTTCTTGTTATCTTAAACATCTCTGCATAGCTGCAACTCCAAGTGTGATTTGGCCTTCCTGCTTCACTCCCTGCGTGCCTGAGCAAATACTTTTTAACTACGCCTCCCTGTCATTTGTTCCAATCTCCACTCGTGTAGCTGCTTTTTTTTGTGTTTAAGATCAGCAAGGAATTAAACTGGTTAAGGCAAAGCGGTCTCGCTGCTGTATTTAAACTATTCTTCTACACACAACAGAGTTTTCCTGCAAACTAAGGATCTTTAAAATACAGCCACTTCTGCTGGACTCTTTCCTCTCATGTTATTCTCCTGGGGGAATCCTGCCCATACAGTTCCCGAGAAGTCAAAAGTCTGCTTTTCTGAAGTCCAGGGTCCGTATTCTGCTGCTCTCCTTTCTTCCTTGTGTCAGAATCCTGAACTTGACCATCTCATGGTCACTGCCTCCCAGGTTCCCATCCACTTTTCTTCCCCTACTAATTTGTTCCTGTTTGTGAGCAGCAGGTCGAGAAGAGCTCTGCCTTTAGTTGGTTCCTACAGCACCTGCACCAAGAAATTGTCCCCTACACTTTACCAAAACTTCCTGGATTGTCTGCACCACTCTATTGCTCTCCCAGCAGATATCAGGGTGATTAAAGTCTCTCATGAGAACCGGGGCCTGTGATCTAGTAACTTCTGCTAGTTGCTGGAAGAAAGCCTCGTCCACTTCATCCCACTGGTCTGGTGGTCTATAGCAGACTCCCTCCACGACATCACTCTTGTTCCTCACACTTCTAAACTTAATCCAGAGACTCTCAGGTTTTTCTGCAGTTTCATACCAGAGCTCTGAATTCTTTCGTGCCAAAAATGAGTATGTGGACCTTCGGCTGGGCATGGGGGTAAAAGTAAGTTGCATTCATGCAAGGGCGACAGAACATTGCCCCAGAGAACTATTAATCCCTTTGATACTGATCTCTACCATAGCTTCTGTGCAGTGATGGAGTGCCATGGATGGCAGCTTTGAAATGTTGACACTCCATTGGTTTGCTGATGCTTGAATAGCAAATTACCTAGTACATCCTACAGCACATTCTGTCCAGTGTATTATTCACATGAGGCGTCTTGGACGCAGTTAATATTACTCATAATAAACATATTAACCTGAGTGAATACATTTTATGCACTTATTTCTTAAGAGGTTTCTGTAAAATAATTATAAATGTTAAGTGCTTTTTTTAACCAGTGAATGTTTCAAGGGTACAAAATACAAGAAACTCTTATTGCACCTTTATTACTCTAATCACTCACATTAAGAGATGTGATTTGTGAACTAATTGGGATGCCTTTAGGGATATTCTTCTGTCAGCCACTGCAAGTAATCTGCCCAACATAATATAGTGTCTTTTTCAGGCTGCAGTAGACTTTCAAAGGTGGCCTGCTTTGCCCACCCAAAGCCCTATTGATGTCAATGAGGCTCCACATGGGCAATGCACTCCACTTGTATGCAGTACATTATACAGTTGTAGCCTAAAAGTTGCATTTCTCCATTTGACCTTTTTTTATAACCTAGGCATGGCCCAATATCTAAATAAATACTTTGCCTCAGTCTTTAATAAGGCAAGTGAGGAGCTTAGGGATAATGGAAAGGATGACAAATGGGAATGAGGATATGGAGGTAGATATTAACACATCTGAGGTAGAAGCCAAACTTGAACAGCTTAATGGGACAAAATCGGAGGGCCCAGATAATCTTCATCCGAGAATATTAAAGGAACTGGCACATGAAATTGCAAGCCCAGTAGCAAGAATTTTTAATGAATCGGAAACTAGGGTGTACGTATGTGGAAATTGGTCAATAGTTCTATCTTTAAGAAAGGGAAAAAAAGTGATCCGGATATATAGGCTTGTTAGTTTTGCATTGTAGTATGTAGGTCTTGAAAAATTTTTGAAGGAGAAAGTAGTTAAGGACATTGAGTTAATTGTAATTGGGAAAATTACAACTGGTTTTACAAAGGTAGATCATGCCAACCAACCTGATCTCCTTCTTTGAGAAGTGACAGATTATTTAGACAAAGGAAATGCAGTAGATCTAATTTACCTCAACTTCACTAAGGATTTACATGGTTCACATGGGGAATTATTAGTTAAATTGAAAGAGATGAGATGATATAATTGAAAGGTGGATAGGACTGGTTAGCAAAGACTCCAACGTGGTCGTACTGAAGGCGTGAACTGTCAGGCTGGAAGGAGGTTACTAGTGGAGTTGCCAGGATCAGTTTTGGGACCAATCTTATTTAATTTTATTACTGACCTAGCACAAAACAGGGGAGTGTCTAATATTTGCGGATGACACAAAGTGGAGGTATTGCTAACACAGAGAAGACCGGATATCATACAGGAAGATCTGGATGACCGTTAAACTGGTAATAGTAATAGGATAAATTATATAGCGAAATTGCAAGGTCATGCATTTAGGATTAATACTAATTTAGTTATAAATGGGGACACATCAGTTGGAAGCAACAGAGGAGAAGAAGGACCTTGGAGTATTATGTTGATCACAGCATGATATGAGAATGAAGGCTAAAGTGCATCACGGCAGAAGTAAGAAGTTAGTACCATATATGCACTGTGAGACCTCACTGAATACTCGCTAGCAGTATTCGGTCCATGTTTAAGAAGATGAATTCAAAGGAAAGCTCAGAGACGGGGCTACTAGGATGATCGAGGAATGGAAAACCGCCTTATGAAAGGAGACTGAAAGCTGGCTTGTTTAGCCTAACAAGAGAAGTGAGGGGGATATGCTTGTCTTATAATATATCAGAGGATTAAATTAGGAGGGAGAGTTATTTAATTTAGTACCAATGTAGACACAAGCACAACGGGTATAAACTGGACACTAGGATATTTAGACTTGAAATTAGACGAAGGTTGTCTAACCATTAGAGGAGTGAAGTTCTGGACAGCCTTCCAAGGGGGTTGTGGGGGCAAAAGACATACCTGGCTTAAGACTAACTTGATAAGTTATGGAAGGGATGGTATGATGGGATAGCTTAATTTTGCAATTGACTTTGATTATCAGCAAGTAGTAGCCCAGTGGTCTGTGATGGATGTTAGATGGGGAGGATCTGAGTTACTGAAGAGAATTCTTTCTGTGCTGCTGGTGAGTCTTGCCGTCAGGTTTAATAGGCATATTTGGGGTCAGAGGAATTTTTCTTCGGGGCAGAGTTGGAGAGGCCGCTGGAGGCTTTTTCGCTTCTCTGCAGCGTGGGCCTGGGTCACTTGCTGGTGGATTCTCTGCAGCTTGAGGTCTTCAAACCACAATTTGAAGACTTCAATAACTCAGACATAGGTTAGGAGTTTGTTATAGAAGTGGGTGAGTAGGATTCTGTGGCCTGCTTTGTGCAGGAGGTCAGACTAGATGATCATATTGGTCCCTTCTGACCTTAAAGTCTATGAATCTATAATAGTCTTTCTTCATTATATATACCCACATTGAGGGTGTGGGGGCGGGGGCAGAGTTATTGCAAACTCAAGCCCTCAGAAATTAGGAAATGCCAGATTTATGGTTGCTCATGCAACCTTAATTCCCACTTCCCTTTGACCAGCTGTCTGATGCACTGAATGAGGCAGGAGTCCTGTGGAATAGAGCCTCATTGTACCGTTAAAGACTGTATCTTGATGCATACACATGGACACATTTGCACGGGTCACTGTGATTCTGGCATTTCGTAACTCTTGTTTTGCAACCTAAATAATTTTATTTTAGCATAGTATTTTGTATGTAATTTACTAGTCTACTTTGAAAAGGACAAAGACAGAAAGCAATTGTTATGTACAGTTGTAACAACCTCGTATCTTATATCGTCAGCGTTTAAACCCTGAACCTTCCACACGACACTACAGACTTCTAGTACTTGAACAACAGACCTAACTACATTAACTGTCAGCATGGAACGTCTGTTATCTTGGGGCCAGGAAATATGCCAGTTCCAGGGAGTGATGTAGTCAGCCTTCTCCAGCAGCTCCTAGGTACTCTCAGTGCAGTGTGTGCTTCTGCAGCTTTGTCAGCATTGTGAGCCTGGCCTTAGAATGTTCACAATTCCTTATTGTTTTGTCATGCTGCCAACGTTTACCTGGAGAAACCAGAAACAGCAGCAGTGATATGGTGATTTTCAGCAGTTTATGACTCAGCTAAACCTGACTGGATTTTCATGGCACAAAGAAAAGGCATTTTTCTAGCCCAAGGTCTTTCTCCCTTCTCCCTTAATTTCAAAGGCCTGACACAAACAACAAAGTGATAGAACAATAAAAGGCTGCAAGAATCTTTAATAATGGAAAGTGTTAGCAACATATACACATAGGTCACTGCCAGCTTCCCTTTAAATTAGCGGTTAGGTTAGCTTCTATTATTAAATTAAAGTTTAGCTTAGCTTAGTGGTTAGCTTAGCTTCTATTATTAAATTATTAAATTCTATTATTAAATATGTCTGTGTATGTATACATAGGCATATATGTGTGTGTACACAGATATATAATATGTATGTCAGTCAGTTTAATGACTGAAGCTAAACAGTAAGAGAGAGAGAAATTATCTGTGTATATGTGTAAAATATATATATGAAAAATGAAGCTTTGTGCAGATATAGCAGTCCACACATGCATAATATATTTCAGCCTTGATACTTTAAATACAACAATTTACTGTAATGGTATACAGGTATTTCCAGTGGCTAACAGAATAATATCGCTAAAAGCATGCTAATTAGTTCTTGAATTGCATATTATAATGTGAGTGATTAGAAAAATAAAGGTTCATGGAGTATTTTGTACATGAGACATGCACTGTGTGAATAATGCACTTAACATTTGTACATATGTATAAAAATACTACCACTATGGTTGTTTGAGTTACAGAATCATTTACATTGCGGACTCCTTATGCACAGCTTAGGGCTTCATACTTTTTATTGATTCTAGGTTATAATACTCTTTTTTGGGGGGGGAAGGGGAAATAAGGTAACTTTTTCCTTATTGTAATTACTTCATCAGAAGTACGAAAGAGAAATATTTAAACAATAAAGAAATGTTCATATCCGCAGAACAATAGATGAACAGTGTCTCCAATGAAAATTCACTTTTCTGTCAAAGAAAACAATTTCAAATAATAACAGCATTTTAAAAAAAGCACATTTAGTTGTTTTGAAATTAGAATGATATTGCAGTTTCCAATATCTTAATACAGCCTCAGCTGCTGTGAGACAAAAGATGAGATATAGAGTGGCAATTTTAATTCATTAGTCACAGTACACTTTATACAGTGAAGTCCATCTGGCCACTTGCATGGAACCTCACTTGGCTGTTTCCATAAAATCTGAAGTAACCCAATTTAACCTTGCACAAATAGCCATGAAATCTATAAACCTAGCAGACACAAAGAGTGTATTAGAAAGAAAAGAATAGGTCTGCCTGGTGAACTTTCAGACTATGAGTGCCCTTAGGATCACAGAAGATAAAAGGGCTTGTTACAACTTCCAGTCAACAAACAGTCAAAAGCAGTGATTGCTTGTGAAAATAGGAGTTCAGCCTGGATGCCATGTAAAATGAAATCTGAAATTCTGTGGAAGAAAAAGCCAAGGAAAAAACTATTAATAATTTAATCTTTTCCCGTCTATAAAGGTGTCCCTTTCCCAGAGCAATTGTTGTTTTTTTTTACAATATGGCTTATTTTCCCTGTAGTTTATAGTGCCAGTATTTCTTTTATATATATAAAAAAAAAAATAAAAAATTCCCCTCTCACCCTATGGGTGGTATGTGTCTTCCTCAACCTCGGGTCCTCTACCAGAGGCCTGGGAGTTTGAGGGTTCTGCGCAGTATCTTAGCTGTTCCTACATGCACTCTTCTGGACAGACGAGCTTCTGATTTTGTTCCTGGGATCTGTTGGAGGCACTCACCCAGCTTAGCGAGTCACAGCCCCGATGCTACCTACCACATGGACCATTTGGCCTTCACGTCCACATCCCTCTAGTTTCACTCTTCAGCCCTCGTACATTCTCCAGCTCTTCATATTCCTTCTTCTAGATGTTGCTGTCACTTGGCATCTATAGTCTATCACCAACCGCGTCTTTCGCTCTGTCTATTACCACGATGTCTGGCTTGAATTGCCAGTACCTGCCTTCCGTCTGGATCTGGAAGTCCACAGAATCTTAGCCCTGCTATTCTCTCACACCTATCTGTGGAATCTCCATCTGGTCTTTGGAGGTCTAGCCCATACGCTGTGGCAGATGTTCCATATACACAATCGCAGCCACTTGGGTTTGCGTTTCATGTATGCTGTTCCTGCCTGATCTACATCCTGCCACATATGTTGACTGTCCTGAGCTCTCCTGCACATCTTGCACTTGTCCGTTCCTCTCTAGTGTGCGTAAGACCCCTCTTCAAATTGGATCTGGTGCATCATGCCTGTTCCTGTGCTTGCTATGATCAGTGCTCATCTTCTTGATCCACCCTTCGGCCACACTGTAGGATTTCCCAATGTCAGCCACCTCAGCTACTCTATCGTGTACATCCTGCAGGCCTGTCCTTTGCCATGCAACTTCTTCTGCTTGGTCTCCTCCATGTCTGCTGCTGCCTCAGCATTCCTCAGCAGCGACTTTGGGGGCCATCTTACTGATGTACTCCTGGATGTTCCGGGTTCTCCACCGGACGGTGCTTTGACGCTCCCAAGCCCACGCCCGCCTTCTTTCCGCTGGTATACAGTCTTGAGGTGGAACCTCCGTGCCATTGTGAGGAGCTCCGTTTTCCACATCGGCCAGCCCTCCATGTCCTCCTTTGGCAGCTCACTATACCGGCAGGGCTACTGATGACTCGGCAGGCGTATCTTTGATGCGTGGATCTTGTTCTTTCCCCGGAGCTGCTCTGCAGACTAGTCTTATCCTTTGGTGATACGTGGATGTTGCTGTCTTTTGCCTCCTCTCATCTGGTTTCCAATGTACTGCTGGGCGCAAGGTACTTGTAGCTTCTGCATGTCTGCTAATGTGCCGCTTCTGTTCCACCCCATCAGGCGACTACTCTTCCCTCTCTTCACTACCTCCGCCAACCTCTCCAGTCCGATAGACATCCGAATATCCTCACTGTAATCCGCCAGGTAGGATTAGCGAGTGCGAAGTCCTCTATTCTTAGCAATACAGCTTGATGGTCATCCAGTAAGAGGTGCTGATAGTAGTTCCACTTCCTAACCTTACCGTATCCACTCTGTGATTATCTGGCTGAGGGGGTTTAAACCTATTGCAGAACAGCAGCGGAACAGTGCATCACTGTATATGCACACTTGATGGCCACTTGTTGCAAGCTGCCTTGAGTTACTTCCAGTGTGTCTTCATAGTCGCCACTGGTTCTTGGGGAATGGTCACCTTAGTGTCCTGATTACTTTATTATAGCCGCCAGACATTCACATATCCACGTGCGCTTGATTCTAGCTTCCTTTCAATTCCAGGCTGGGCTCATTGTTGTCTAGTACCTGATCTTGGAGTCGACTCTCTATCTAATGACGCACAACTGGTGTTTTCAGCCTCTGTGTTCAGTCCCAATGCCCTTCTAGCTGCTCATTACTGCCAGTGGTCCTGTAGCTTAGGCAGCAATGAATGCCTGACTTTCCATGTTTGGAGCAAGTTATTGCCCGTCTCTGTTCCCGTTCGGTCTTTCATGATCAGCACCGTCTTCCTTGCGTTAGCCAGTTGGGTGGAGCCTGCTCTACAGCTGTTCATCTACGTGCTGCTAGACGTTCATGCACTGCTGTTATTCTGTTTACCAGAGTGGGTTGATCATTCTGATCCAGGTGCTGTCCTACTTCACTGTTCATTGACCTCTGCTGATGTTCTATTCTACTTACATCGGCTGTTTCTGTTTCTGGAGATTGCTCGTGCTCTGTTTCAGTCTGCAGCCACTTCACTCAGTTTATGATCTTCTCTTTTCTCCTATGTTCTTCAGTACGTCGTTTCTGCTCTGGTGGCTTCTGCTAATGTTGTTGCATGAATTTTGGGAGCTACACATGAGATGTTCTCTGGGAGAACAGGACACTTTACTGTCCTCTGTTCTTCTCTAGGTACTCCTTCGGTCTATTGCTGAGCTTTGTACAGTCTCTAGGCTCAGATTAGTCAGGTCCTTGTATTTTTGCAGTACGTCTTATCTTCAATTTCACCCTTTCGTAGTTCTTCACCACGGACTAACTTCTCTCCGCAGTCGCCTTATATCTTATCCTCCAACCTATTTCCGGGGTACATTACTTTCTCTTGATCCGTAAGCCACGCATCCCAGATTACAAGCCTGTAGCGTTTATACCCTTCATTGTTGATTATGTGTGTGGATTGTCAATGAGCGTCTATGCATTATCTAACTTGACATCTGATCTACTTCTCCCAGACCTTAGTAACTGGGTCTCTGAGGATGACTTAGCATTAGTTCTCCTTATTTATGCCTCATATCCAGCTGCTGTGCTCTGCAATGGGGGGTGGCAGAAGTTTCGCTTCAGTGATGGGCTGCACATTCCACTTTTATTCTTCCAGTTTCTTGAGTCTGGAGTACATCTGTTGTTGTCTATCACTGTGAACGAAGCAGCTGCCTTCATTTACTACGTTTAACGCTGGGTAATAAGCTGCTTCTCCTAATGGATGTAGGTCTTTTGTCTCCACATCCCCCCATACCATGTCAATATATCCCTATTACGTAGTTAGCATTCCCACAATTCCAGGTTCTTTGCTCGCCTCAAATGTCTTGTTCCATAGCCCACTATCGTCAGATTGATTCTGTTTCCTCAACATCGGGCCATACCTTGTAATCCGCGCGATGTCTGAGCCAGCTATGGACTTCCTAGTTCGTGTCACTCTCATATTTGAGGTAGGTAGGTGAAGCGTTAGGGGGTCTTTTGCCCAAGGACCCCTACTGGAAAGTTGGGTACCAACCGGGATTTGAACACTGGTCTCTCGTATCAAAGGGCGGCGCTCTTAACCACTACACTATCCAGTCACTAAGTATATATATTTATACTTATTGGGGGAGGGGCAGAAAAGTGTGGTGTCATGATTAAGAGTATTAACATGTTCACTGGTTAGTGCTTAGAGCATTAATACTGTTGTGTTTTAAGTGAACTGGTTTCCATCTCTTAGCTAGTGTGCATTAACAGAATTTGATCAGGCCACCTGAGGAAACATCATCTCTCTCCTAAAAGGACCAATCTCAGGACCAGATTCTACTATCTTACTCACATTGAGTAGTACCTATCTCTTTGACTATTTACTCTGAAATCAACAGGACTGATCAAAGAGTTAGGTATTACACAGTTTGAGTGATGTAAGGTATTATTCATTGTGAATGAAGGTTTCAGAATCTTGCCCTCAATTTGGGGAGCAATAATACAGATCTCTCACCTCACAAATTTCCCAAGAGCACCTCTTACTGTTAAAAATCAGTGTACCTAGATGTTAAAAATCTAGCAAAATGTCTTCTCTTTGAGCAACCTCAATGCAATTATAGGATATTGGTGGGTAGAATATTCTGAAATAGTGTTACTAGAAAGTATTTACAGACATACTATATGGAAAGAAAAATGAAGTTTTAGGTTAAAATAATAAATACCCTGTATATTAAAAAAGAAAACTCTTATACATTTAACAATTAATGAAAATATTTTCAGCTGTCCTTTGTTTCCATTTTGAGTTCTAAATTGGAGTAGTTGATTGGGGGAGGGGTTCTGCTTTTTCCACTACTAGGAAGGCCTATTTGATTATTTTATTTTTTTTATTATGCCTTTTCTTGGGATAGTTAATCTCCCTTTCCTACAGTTCTTTTTGCTTTCTCATAGCTATAATTTTAAAGACTAGCTTGTCTAGCCATGCTAAGTTGGTAGAATCAGGTTACTTTATTCACTCACTTCTTTAGCTAGTGTTGAATTTTCAGTCTTGATCTGAGGTCAAAATGAGACTCTGAGGAAAAAAAACAGACTGTGTAACATGAGATACAAGTCGACTGTCAGAAACTGCTGAATTTAAAAAACATCTCTTCAGTATCCACCTTCTATAAATGTGTTTTGAATTTGTAATGCTTCTATGGTTTTCACTTCTGGAGAAGTATGTGTGTGTTCCTGTAGCTTGTTTCTAAGCATTAGGAGAATTCTGGGAACAGACTGCTCCAACACATTCCTTCATAGTTTTTTTGTGAATGTTTTGTTGGCTTTTATTTTTAAATTTAATCTGAAATAATTTGATTTACGGTATATTGCAGAAATGATGAAAAATTATAGGACAAAAATTTTAAACCATGGACTTAGTCAGCCTTCTTAATCCATATTTAATCACCTAAATAAAAGGGGCCTAATTTTCAGAAGCATTAAGAACCCGCTGTCCTGCTGAAGTCAACGGGAGTTGGAGCAGGGAGCATCTTTTTCTTCTGTGTTTGTAAAGCACCTAACACAGTGGGTTCCTGGTCTATGCCTAAGTCTGCTAGGTGCTACAATAATAAGTAATAGTAGTGTAGTTTAGTAACTCTGAAAATCAGGCCAATTTTATTTAGGTGTCTAAATATGGATTTAAAAGGCCAACTTTGGGTGCCCATGTTTGAAAATCTGGGCCACAATATTTTTAAATCACTGTCTACAATTATTATTACCCAGTAATAACAGTAGTACATTTGGTTTTTACAGCTGCACATCCAAATTAATCAGAGATTTTTGGTTCCTTTTTTAGATTCCCATGGAAACCCTGTGTCACCAGAAGACCAAGTCAGCTTAGCCCAGCAGATTTCAGATGTTGTAAAACAGCCAGCTTTCATTGCTGGCATTGGTGCAGCCTGTTGGATTATTCTTATGGTCTTCAGCATCTGGTTATACCGCCACCAAAAGAATCGAAATGGACTCACTAGTACTTACGCTGGTATCAGAAAAGGTGCCGTATTACAACTCGATTTGTTAATTGCTTTACTGTCCTTTACAGCTTTTTAATTGGAGAGATCTTGCTCATCTCAGGCCCATTGAATACTTGGGGTCTGTCCATTGAATCATCAAGTGGACTTTGCATCAGATACCCCAAGAGAGAACATATGAAAATTTTGATAATTTAGTACTTGTGACTTTTTATTAAGACCCTTAATCAAACTACTCAGGCTTGCTTTTCATTTTAAATATATATAGGTGAATTTAGTGCTGACAGCTGTCCATATGTTTACAGAATAGGGTAGCACCAGGGCAAGTTTCCTCTTGCTGCCCTGTCACTGTGCCACATGGCTGACCTGAAAAAAGATTCAACTGGGTGGTAGTTCAGTATTCTTCTTTGAGTGCTTGCTCATATCAGTTCCATTCTAGGTGTGCATGTGCCCACATACATGGCCATTGGAGATAACCTTAGAGATATCCGTAACACCTTCTTGAGTCTATAGCACCTTCTTGAGTGCCATGCCCATGTGTCAGTATATTAGGTGCTGCCGGCCCTATGCCCTCTCAGTTCCTTCTTACCACCAGTGGTGATTAGTTGGAGAACCTTTCCCTTGTCTCACAAGGGCTAACGGTTCTTCTATTTCACCCTTTAGCCTTAAGGCTTTGTAAATAGTTTGTTTACAGTACTTAGTTAATATGTAGTTGTTAAGTAATGTAGTTAGAGATCGATTCCCCACTTCGCCTGAGGTGAGGCATGCCACTGTCTCTGGGTTTTAAACCCTGCTCTGATTGTAACAGCCCTATGCTTTGTTAGTGACCCCCATAGTAGCTGTGAAAGAGAAGTGTTGCATCTGTAAGAACTTTCATCCAAGAACGCAGAAAGAGTGAGACATTCATTTGAGGGCCCTCCTCGTGGAGGCTGCTGTCCACCAGCATCCACGCCTTCCCGGCCAGACTCTGTCCCGAGTACCTTCGCCTCAGTGCAAAGCACACCCTCACCACCAGGCTCCACCCAGCACCTCCCCCAGTCACCAGTGCCGAAGAAGAGGTTGAAGAAGAGTGACTCCCCAGCACCGAGCAAGAAGGACTAAGAACCCAATTTGGGCCAACATCCAGCACCTGATCCGCATGAGGACACCCCCTTGCTGGGGTCTCCTAGTCCCCTGAGGGATCTGCCACCGACTCCAGGAAGTGGTAGGGGACCCAGACTGGTGGCAGTGCTGATGCCTTCCCAGGCTCTCCTGGTGCATAGAGAGCAGAGGCCTCTACCAGTGCCACGTTCACCAAGTGTGTCGCAGGTCATGACAAAGGCTCTCGTTGAGGGCAAGCCCACTGTAAAGACCCCCCAGAGGGCAGGCGAATGACGCTGGTCTCCATAGATGAGACAGCGCTTTCCGTCTCCACGTCCCAGGTCTCTGTCTTCTGCAGGACATCCTACATCATGAGCACCAGACTCCCGGTCTCCACTCTCTTGACATGGGCACCTAGAGGAAGGCACCAGTCACTGTCACCAGTCACCATATCACCAGCGCCGATCATCCTCCCACCAGCTGCCTCCTCAGTGTAGGTCCCTGCAGTGGGAGCAGTCTCGATCATGGTACTGATCACTCTGCCCCAGCACCGGTCCTCCTACTTGAGGCACTGATCTCATGCAGCAATGGTTAGCCGTGAGATGCAAGCTTCAACAGCCCCTCCATGGCCACTGGAAAGTGTTTCCTCTGGTTCAGAAAGGGAATTCAGCCCTTCACCACAACAGCACTGGTGCAAGTGGGCACCTGAGGCTGCGTCGACCTCTGCGATGCCATCGTGGCAATAAGGCCAGTGACTGGCACAATGGCCCTACTGGAGCTCATGGGGCATGCCTGTGATGCTGATGCCTCAGTCAGTCCATTCCTTGGCCACCATCTCAGAGCAGCAACCAACAGCACTGGCAGCACCGAGCTTGGTGAGGGTGGCACACTCGGAGGCCAGGGTAGAAGAGCAGGTGGCCACCCTGAAACCCTCTTTTCCCATGAGGGATGACCCCTCAGGGGTTCCCCTGGTGACCCAGTCATTGTCCTGAGATGAGGGGATGGTGGGTCCCTTCCGCACCAGCCCACCAGACGATTTCAAAGAACATCAGGCCCTGCTTCTTAGGTTGATGACGAAATTGGGCTTGGAAGTGAAGGAGATGGCCAAAAAAGCAGACACCCTGTTCAATGTGCTCTTGGCCTCTACTCCCACCTGTGTTATGCTACTAGTACACAATGGGGTCCTAAAAATAGCAAAAGCCCTTTGGCAAACTTTTTCCATCCCTCCCACCTCCAAGAGGGCCGAGAAAAAGTATTTGGTCCCAGCCAAAGGGTATGAATATTTCTATACTCACCCTCCTTTGGGCTCACTGGTCATCTCAGTCACCAACAAGAAGGACAGATGGGCAAACCAGTTCAACCCCCAAGAATCAAGAGGCTGGACTTCTTGGGAGAAAGATTTATTCAATGGCCAGCCTTCAGTTCCAGGTGGCTAACCACCAGGCTCTCTTGGGGTGGTATCACTTCAACTTATGGGATTCCCTCCGTAAGTTCAAGGACTCACTGCCCCAGGACTTGGCCCAGAAATTTGGGGCCCTTGTGCGGGGGGATATGATGGTTGCAAGGTGCTCCCTCCAGATGGCGTGGGATGCAGCTGATTCAGGAGCTAGAGTGCTCTCATCAGTTGTGGTCATGAAGTGCAGCTCCTGGCTTCAGACAGCTGGCCTGTCCCAGGAGATGCAGGCCTCAATCCAGGATCTTCCCTTAGATGGGAATGGTCTCTTCATAGGACAAACTGACATGAGGCTGCACAGACTGACACTTGAGTCACTTCGCTCGCTGGGTCTGCACATGCTGCAATCAGCGAGGAAGCAGTTCTGGCCACCCCCGCCGCTGAGACCTTCACAGCCTCAACCAGGGCAGGCAAGGAGAAGGGATATAGAGACACGAGTTTTTGTCATCACTGCCCTTCCTCCTCCCACTCTCCTGTGCAGCGCAGCCCGTCAAAGCCTCATGAGGGCCAGAAGCACTCTTTTTGAGGGTGCCCTCAAAAGTGATGCCCCAGTCAGCTCCCCAGATCTGGCTCATTCTTTCCTCAACCATCTTCATCCCTACTGTGCTGCCTGGTCGCAGGTCACCTCAGACCGCTGAGTGCTAGAGACTGTATCTTGGGGCTACGTCCTGCCCTCGATCTGAAGGACGCCTATTTCCATATCTCTGTCTTCCAAGGTCACAGATGATTCCTCCATTTTATGATGGGTGGGCACCATTTCCAGTTCATGGCACTGCTGTTTCGCCTCTCATCTGCTCTGAGAGTGTTTACAAAAGGTATCCCACCAGTCGCTGCTTACGTCAGGCACTTGAGTGGTTCAGGTCTACCTATATCATGACAATTGGCTCATAAAGGGCAGATCTTGGGAACAGGTGCTAAGGAGCCTCAATCTGGTTTGTTCCACCTGCCGTGACCTAGGCCTGTTGGTAAATGAAAAGAAATCATCTGAAGGCCAGTGCAATGCATAGAGTTCATTGGGGCGGCTCTTGACACCACGGGAGCCAGAGCTTTCCTTCCAGAGGTGCGTTTCCAGGCCATATCAGACCTGATCATCCATGTGAAAAACTAGCCGCTCACCACTGTTCATACCTGCCTGCAGTTGTTGGGCCAGATGGCCACATATGCATACATGGTCCAGCATGCCCAGCTCCATTTCTCGCCAGTGCAAATGCAGTTGGCGTTCGTCTACATCTCCAACAGACACAATCTAGACTGGGTGGTCAGGGTGCTAGTTCACATCCAATCGTCCCTGGATTGGTGGTTGAGCCCCGAATCTATGTTGGAGGAAGTTCCTTTCACAGCCCCGGCCCCATGGCTGACTCTGGTTTCCAATGCCTCAGACCTGGGCTGGAGAGCTCAACAGGCAAGTCCACTGGTCATGGGATGATCTGTCCCTCCATGTAAACATCAGGGAGCTCAAAGCAGTTTGCCTGGCCTGCCAGGCTTTCCTGCCTTATGTGAAGGGCAAGATGGTGCAAGTCCTGACAGATAATACCACAGCAATGTATTACACCAGCAGGCAGGGAGGAGCCAGTTCGTTGGCCCTTTGCCACAAAGCTCTCCACCTGTGGAGCTTCTGTGTGTGGCATGCCTTCCATTTGGTGGCCACACATCTGCCTGGAGCCAAGAACATGGTAGCAGATCGCCTCAGCGGGACCTTCTCATCTCGCCACGAGTGATTGCTCCACTTGGAGGTGGTCAGTGTGATTTTTCAGAGGTGGGGGAATCCCTAGGTGGATCTGTTTGTGTCCCATCCAAACTGGAAATGGCACATGTTCTGCTCGTTCCAGGGATTGGACAGCGCATCCCCATCAGATGCCTTTCTCCTTCCATGGTAAGGGGCTCTGATGTACGCCTTCCCACCGGTGCCGCTAATCCACAAGGTCCTTAGGAATATCAAACAGGACAAGGCGAAGGTGATACCGATAGCTCCTGTGTGACCTTAGCAGCACTGGTTTGGCACGCTTATGGACCTTTCAGTAGCCACTGCCTCTCTGGCTGGACCTGCTGTCCCAGAACCCCGGGAATCTTCTGCATGCGAACCTGCCGGCACCGCACTTGACAGCATGGCTTCTGCATGGCTAATTGTGGAAGAACAGGAATGCTTGGCCTGGGTCCAACAGGTCTTGTTGGGTAGTAGAAAGTCATCCACCAGATCAACCTGGCCAAGTGGAAGAGGTTCATGTGCTGGGCCTTGGACTGGGATATCTGGGCTGAGCAGGCCTCGCTGCAAGCAATCCTGGACTTTCTTCTACACCTCAAGCTCCAGGGGTTGTCCCAGTCATCAATCAATGTCCACTTGGTCACTATTTCAGCCATCCATCCTCCGTTCCAGGGCAGGTCAGCCTTTGCTCATGATGGTCCAGTTTTTGAAAGGTCTGGAGCATCTCTATCCACACGTCAGGGATCCCGTCCCTCCCTGGGACCTGAATCTCATACTGTCACGGCTCATGGATAAGGCCATGTGTCTGTCAGAGGTCACAGAAATCACAGATTCTCTAACATTCCAGGACCTCCATGACTTCTGCAGCGGCCGGTGCGGCTGACTCTGGGACTGCCAAGCAACTCAGGCAGTGATTGCCCACTCGACTGGGGTACAGGCTTCATCAACAGCCTTCCTGGTCAAGATACCAATTCAGGATTTCTGCAGGGCTGCCACCTGGTCATCTACCCACACGTTTACATCTCATTATGTGCTCACCCAGCAAGCTCGAGACAATGCTGGCAGAGCTGTGTTGCAAGCCGCATGACCGTGAACTCTGAGCCCGCCACCAGGGATACTGCTTGTGAGTCACCTAGAATGGAATTGATGTGAGCAAACACTCAAAGAAGAAAAAATGATTACCTACCTTTCATAACTGTTGTTCTTCGAGATGTGTTGCTCATGTCCAATCTATGACCCACCCTCCTGCCAACTGAGATGGCATAGGGCCGGCAGCACGTAATATACCGATGCATGAATACAGCACTCAAGAGTGTGCTACTGCTGACCCTACGGGTACTGCCAAGGCAAAAATCTCCGCTGGCTGCGCATGTGGGCGTGTACACACCTAGAATGGAATGGACAAGAGCAACACACCTCAAAGAACAGTTACGAAAGGTAGGAAACCGTTTTTTCATTCTAGTCAGTCAGTTGCCCTTGGCTGAGAATACTACCAATGTCAGCTCTAGGTGTCAGTTATAGAATGCTTTTGTGCGTGTATGTTCCCACACATTGTGGGGGAAAGGTAAGGTGGCTGTTTGAAGAAGCAGAATTGATGGAAATATATTTTCAAGGGCACCTTCATCAATGTTGTTGTGAGACTGTCCTATTAGCTCTCAGGTTCCTAGGGGGACTGCCCACAGTCTGTATTCAAACCTGCTGCACATCCAAAATGGCAGTATTGGTTCCAGCTTCTAGCCATGTTCACTTTCATGTTGATGCTACATAAATGATAACAACATTAGGGGTGGGCACAGTGCTTTACAGCTGGTCACTGTGACAGATGATAAACAGAATCCCTGCCCAGAAGATCTTCTGGCCTAGGAGCATGATTTCCATTGACTTCAATAGGCTTTGGATTGATTGGACCCTGAAGTTACAAGTGGGTACAATACAGTGCAATGCATCACAATTCAAAGCAGTGCCATTTAGGCAATTAGAGTCTGAAGGTCATAGAAGTTGGAATGCTTCACAGAATAGGTGAGCTTCCGGTAGCTTTTTAATGGAAGAGAAGGAGGGCGCTGGATGTTAGATAATTAAAAGACTGAGCAAGGCCTAAATCGTGGCATGAAAGTGGCACATTTAATATATTGTTAAAGGTAGGCACAAGATTGCATCTTCAGTCATCGTAGATTTGAATGTATGCTGGGAATGGGCAGGGAGGCAGATAACACAAACATATTTTTGAAAGATGGTAAATAAGCTATTGCTATGAAAAAATAGCAATTGAGATGATCGGAGACACATGGAAATGGTTTGGGGGTGGGAGAAATCATATCTAAACACAGGCACTGTGGTCTCTTGCCTAAATACAAACACAATCTTTTTTTTAAACACCTGTTTCTTACTGTCTTTGACAAAAGATTGACCACTATCATTTTAGAAATGGCCCTAGAGAAGAATTCAGTGTTTTCGATGACAGTGTCTTCGAGGGCTTCCATGCTATTAAAGCAATAGTTTGGTTGGCAAAATTTAAGCTTGGTAATCTCAATGGAAATGTAGCCATGAAATTGAGGGTTGAATTTTACCTTTGATTTTATTTCTCTGAGAATGTTAAGTTGTGAGAGAACTGTATGCCCCACTGTATTAACCTGCACTTTTTTGTTTTACTAATAGCATGCTGCCATATGGTCTTTCCACAGATGCTTTCAAACTAATATCACTATGCTGTTGGCTGAATTTAGGTTAAGGAAAAACCATAAAAGTATAATTTTTAAAATAATAATAATATTGGCATTTGGTGATGTTCCAGTCTGCTGAGGATTATGAATTTGTGTAGAAATACCACATGTGTAGTTCTCAGTATTTCACAGAAGGGAAAAAAACCTTTGATAGAAACATTTAGAAAGGTAGGCCTCAAGTCTGTGTTACCAACTGCACTTGAAGTAAAACCAGCATCTTTGTAGACATAGAAATCATGAAATAATCACTCTGCAGTATATTGACATAAATGTTGAATGTGCACACTGAGTAATAGTGAACTTTATTAACTTTTTTTTAAAAAAAAACATTTGGCTTCAAGCTTGACATCTGTTAAAATACTTCAGTACCCACACATTTACTTATTGCACAAGCACCGCTAGGCCCCTGGAACAGTTTATTAATGGAAGAATTAAGTTGTTCTTCGGTTTGCTAAGTGTAAAGATTTCATTTAGTTTGACCTCTTTTCATCTTTTCCTCAATTCCTTAAAAACTAAGCTAGATTTAGTAGGTAGCTCACAGAAAAGTGATGACAAGGACTATTCTTTTTCTCTTGTCCTTGTGATTGCAAATTAATGTGGAGACATTTCATTCTTCCTTGAATAGCTCTAGTTTTAAATGCACCTTTTTTTTTTTTAAATGAAAGCTTGTTACTATGGCTCTGTATTTTTGAATGTAGCTAAATTACACTGACTATGTGAAAAGACCTAGCTGAAAGAGAACACAATAGAATTCCTGAGATAAAGACAGCTGTGCTACAAATGAAGTCTGCAATGGGCAAAAATGCTCAGAAGTTTTCCGGTTTTATACAGTGTCACATGTTTGGAAATAAATTGGCTTAAAACGAAGCAACAAACATACAGCATACTCTAATTAATACTTTTGGGTCCCAAAGAAACTCTGCAAATTCTAAAAAGAGAATTCAAAAAAGACATCAGAACTGTCTGCAATGTAAAAATTATATTAAGCTGTTTGAGCACCTAAATCTCTTAGCCAGCACATTGTCTTCGTATGGCAGGTCTGATCACCAAGTTCCTATCCTAAGATGTCTTTTAGTGAAAATTCTATTGCATCTCTCATGTTTTTCTTTGTTTTACTTGGAATCAAGAGGAAAATCTTACCTTTTCTCTACCCATCAAGTGTACAGAAACAATACACCAGAATTCAACAGAAGGGGGAGTATGTCCTGTTGGGGAGAGTAGATACTAGTGCACTACGCTTGGATTAGAAGCCTTATTGATTCAATTAAGATTTATAGTGGCAGTGAGAGTGAAGGTTTTCAAAGAGTGTTATTGTTCCATTGTTAACCTTTCCTGTTAAAGTCATTGGTTGAAAGGTAGAGAGGAGTTACAATGGGAGGGCTAGCTCATGTAAATAAAGTTTGTGGGGAGGGGGGAAGGAATACAGTCTGATTTTATGTATTTCTTCGTTTTCCACAATAGCAAAACAATATTATATTACAGGTGTAATATATTGTAGTGCAGTTGTTATGATTCAGTGTGGGGCATTATTTGGTGAACATACGCTAAAACAGTTATTTTGTAGTTCTCTTTGTTTCTTTAAAGGGCTATTGTTCCTTTATTGAATACTTAAGTGTTCCTGTTAGTTCAGTGTAATGAGCATCTACTTACTGAACTGTAGATAAGATTCAAGTAAGATCCTGATAAGGCTTATTAAAGAATTTATCATTCTGTGTTTTGAAATGATTAATAGTGTAGGACATTTGTTTATATTAGGATTTGCAGCAAAACATAAGATACTAAACTGAGGGTCATTCAGAGGCTAAACCACATTCTATTCCCCTCGTGAGTGTAGTAAAATGTTATAGTTTTCCAAAATGGTACTTGTGAAGACAAGCTTCTTTCTGAAATTTGGTTTTATTCTTATGTCAGTATGACTGAACTACTGGGTTAGTTATTTGTTTTAAATTCAGCTGTCTGCTTGATTTATACTAATGTGTATGTTTCCCTTTCTCTCTTCAGCTTAATAACCAATTTGTATTTTGTTTTGATTTTTCAGTCCCGTCTTTTACCTTCACACCAACAGGTATATATTTGCACTTTACCCCCCTCCTTTGTTAGTTTGGCATGTATGTGTGGTACTATTTCTGTTTTTCTGATATAACCAGCCCAGCTGTTCTGAAAACAAAACATTAAAATGAATTATTTCTCGTGACAGGTATCATTGTAGTATTCTTTAAGATGAAGTAGTTTCATTATTTTTCTTCCACATATTTTAGAGATTATTACTGCTATATGTAGCCGAGGTTTTGTCCCTTTGTGGATGTCATTCCATATCCTGCAATTTGACTGTGTATATAAGCCCACCCATAAACTTTGTGGTGTGATCCTTTCAGTTCTCACATGATACCATGGGCCCGCATCTTCTACAAGGATCCAGTAGTGTTGACTCCTGCACTTAGAAAGTCTCCCATTAATGTTAAAGGAGCTACTTATCGGGAAAGAGGGGGAAGAATTCCACACTAGCAGATCCTGACACAGTATCTGGGCCCTGGTCACTACGTGGAAGGAAACCTCTGAACGGCATCTATTGTACATGCTGCAGGGAGCAATGTCGGTGAATCAATCGGTGATACTCTTTCCTCAAACTCAGTGTTGAACCAATGCTCCAGCATGATATTAGAAAGCATTATGTTGTAGGAGTTGCCAGCTTTTTGGAAGAGGTGTAAAAGCAGTCTTTGACCATGGTCATTAAAGATCTCAGAACATTTTGTTAATACTTATATTTACTTAATTCTGGTTTCCTAGCCAAACTTCAGCGTGGATAATTACGTTTTGCCTCCCTAAATACCCCAACCTCCCAATATCAACTGGATATGCCTTTCTTTGCTTCCTGTCCTGAACTGTAGTGTCGGCTGTACAACGTTAACACTGATATTTAAAAGAGGTTGCATTTCATGTGGGGAATAAGGAAGGATTTGAAGTAATTTTCTTTCTTTTGTTCTCTCTCTCTCTCTTTTGGAATTTATAAAATGTGCCCATCACACAGGCCCTGATCCAAAGCCCACTAAAGTCAATGGGAATCTTTCCACTGACTACAATGGGCCTTAGATCAAGCCCATAGTCTTTGAGTACAAGTGTCATGTTTACAACAAAGCATGCAATTTAATAGCAGATATTGAATAGATAGCCAGCCAGCCAGCCAGCCAGCCAGCCAGCCATTAAACTCTGTATACTCCCCTCAGCCATCTCCCTCAGACAAAGACCTGGCTGAATACACAGGCCTTATACTATGACTTACATGAGAGGTGTGTTCTGAGACTTAATGAGTTGGGCTACATTCTTAGGCTTTGTCTACACTGTCATGTTTCTGTGCAATAAAGTAGCATTCTGCATTGTAACTCCTGAGGTGTACACACTGCCAAGCAACTTAGTGTGCAGAAACTGCGTAGTTGCAGCACTGTAAAAAAAAAAATAAATAAATAAAATAAAATAAAATAAAAAACCCCTCACTTGTACAGCTTTCTGCACTGGGAGTACAGCGCCACAGTGCCAGTATAGGTATCCTGGTCGATTACAGCGCTGCTATTGGCCTCCAGGAGGTGTCCCACAATGCCTGTTCTTTCATCTCTGGTCATCGGTTTGAACTCTACTGCCCTGCACTCAGGTGACCAACCATGAGCCCCACACCTTATATTCCCTGGGAATTTTGAAAGTCCCCTTCCTGTTTGCTCAGTGATGCGTGCAGTGGTCTCGGCGCATCTTTGCAGATGATAATGCTGGCTACAGGCAGTCCCACGCTTGGAGCAATGCCAGACTGCTGGACTTCATCAGCATCTGGGGAGAGGAGGCTGTCCAGTCCCAGCTGTGCTCCAGCTTTAGAAATTATGATGCATACGGGCAGATTTCATGATGCATGACAGAAAGGGGCCATGACCAGGGCACACTGCAGTGCAGGGTTAAAGTGGAGGAGCTGCGGAAGATGTACCACAAGGCGTGGGAGGCAAGCCGCCACTCAGGTGGTGCTCCCGCAAGCTGCTGATTCTACAAAGAGCTGGATGTAATACTCAGTGGCAACCCCACCTCCACTGCGAAGGCCACTGTGAATACTTCGGTAGCTCACATGCCAGTCGAGAGTGGACTGAGCCAGGAGAAGGAAATCTTGGATGAGGATGTGGAGTGGGAGGGGGGGACACAGAGGCAGAGGACAACTCGGAGGTCAGAGATGCATGCAGCCAGAAGCTCTTTTCTACCCCAAAGGAGGCTAGCCAGTCACAGCTGCCAGAGCTCAGCGAAGCAGAAACAGAAGCAGAGACTCCTGGTAACTGGCTTTGATTTTGAGAATTGTTGAAGCAAGTTGTTGGGGCAGGAGGGTTGCAGAAAGCAGGCTTGTGTCTGTACGATGCGTATACCACCATATGCCTAGTCTGAGCAGTGGATTGATAGGGTGTTGTTTAACTCTCTCACTTCAGGGGAATCTGCCTCATAGATCTCCACGAAACTCTCATGGAGATAGGGGCAATCTGCTGATGTAGATTCTTCAGCAGAGCTGCTTTGTTTCTTGCCCCATTAAGGATAACTTTCCTGCGCCACTCTGCCATTGGTGCGGGGCGGGGAACCATTGCTGCACACAGGTGAGCCACATAAGGGCCAGGCGGAAGCTGCAGTTTTGGAGAAGACCCTTCCCTGATTCCCTACTCACCTTCAGCAGCAAGGTATCTTCCATAAAATAAATAAATAAAAAATTAACGGAGATATCTTATCTCCTCCTTGAAAGGTTATTGAGTCCGGCCCCCTGCCTTCACTAGCAGGACCAAGTACTAATTTTGCCCCAGATCCCTAAGTGGCCCCCTCAAGGATTGAACTCACAACCCTGGGTTTAGCAGGCCAGTGCTCAAACCACTGAGCCTATCCCTCCCCTCACAGCCTGTGGGAAATGTGGGGACAGTAATGATTATAAGGCCCCCTCTACAGTGCTGGCTCTCCCCAAGAGCCACGTGCCCAGTGTACAGTACGGTCCTGGAACACTGATTTCCCTGACCCTGCAGCTACTCACCATTTTGGGGGTCTTGTGGCTCATGTGTGCTTCCTAGAGTCAGTCAGTCAGTGTTAGGTATGTGAATAGCGGCTGTGTTTTAAATCACTGAATCAGTGGTCTGTGTGTTGAAAACAATACTGCTTTCATAAAAGGTTGCATTTTGGCTTCACGGATGTGATCTTGGGAGCCCAGCGTCCCTCTTTATCGCGATTGAATGGCTGTGCAGTATTAGAGAGCAGCCACAAAGAACTAAAGAGGACTTCCTGCATAATGTCATTATGCACTCTGTGGCCGAAAAACAAGAATTGAAGGAATGGCAGGACAGCGAGAAGAGGGACTGAAAGGAGAACGTAGCGTGCCAAAATGAAGCCATGGAGCACCAACCGGACATGCTTCAGGGGCTACTAGCACTGAAAACGGAGCAGCTCCACGCCCTTCCTCCCCTGCAGCCACTGTCACAAAAATCTTTCCCATGCTCCCCCCAGACACCGCCAAAGACTCTTATCAACCTCCTGTCACCAGTCTGTACCCACTGCATTCCACTCCTCCTCTGTTACAGTCTAGCACTGCGCACTCCCAGAATCCACTGCACTCAACACTAAACTCTGCAGTTTAGCCCTGCTGAAGTACAGTACCCGCTGCACTATATTCGAAAGGGGAAGGTTGGATATGATACCTGGACATACAGAAATCTTTAATCGTCCCAGGACCCCACATCCTCCTGGGACCCTCCCTTCTCCTATCACCCTCAGTGCTGATGTGTTTTTTTTCTTTGTCTCTCTCCTCCAGTTGTTGTTTTTAAATAAAATAATTGTTTTGATTTGAAAGCAATCTATATTCCATTATCTGAAAGCAACAGGCATTTTTCTTAAACCTCCATAGTGCATTGTCTGCACTAGTCACAATCACCTTCTAGCATTATAAGCACTGCACTCCCAAGCATAGCAACAAATATTAGTAGCTTTCAGCTTCAAATGGCTGCCTCAAGGCATCCCTGATCCTTATGGCTGCTCCCCTCTAATAGCCCTGGTCTCTCTCAAATTCAGGCTCCAGGCACTGAGCCTCAGCAGTCCAGCCCTGAGTGAAGCTTTCACCCTTCCTTTCACAAATATTATGGAGTGTACAGGATGCATCTATAAGCATAGGAATATTGTCATTGGCCCAGTCCAGCCTCCCATATAGGCAGCGCCAGCGGGCCTTTAAATGACCAAAAGCATACTCAACAGTCATTCTGCATTTGCTCAGCCTGTTGTTGAACCTGTCCTTGCTGCTGCTGTTAAGGTGCTCCGAATATGGCTTCATAAGCCGTGACATTAAGGGGTAAGCAGAGTCTCCCAGGATCACAATGGGCATTTCAACTTCCCCTATGATGATATTCTGGTCTGGGAAGAAAGTCCCTCCTTGCAGCTTCCTGAACAGGTCAGTGTTCTGAAGGATGTGTGCTTCATGCACATTTCCAGAACAGCCAGCGTTAATGTCCATGAAACACCCACAGTGATCCACAAGTGCCTGGCAAGCCATTAAGAAATACCCCTTCATATGAATGTACTCGGTGGCTAGGTGGTCTGGTTCCAGAATTGGAATATGCATGTAATCAATCATCCCTCCGCATTTAGGGAAGCCCGTTTGTGCAAAGCTATCCACAATGTCATGCATGTTGCCCAGAGTCACGATCTTGCAGAGCAGGATGCAGGGCCGGCTCCAGGTGCTTGGGGCGGCCACGGAGAAGGGCCGGCATGTCCAGCTCTTCAGCGGCAATTCGGTGGCGGGTCCCTCAGTCCTTCTTGGAGTGAAGGTCTTGCCGCCAAATTGCCGTTGAAGACTGAAAATGCGGCGGTAGAGCTCCCGCAGATTGCAATTGTGGCACTTTTTTTTTTTTTGCTGCTTGGAGTGGCAAAAACCCTGGAGCCGACCCTGGCAGGATGTGATTAATGGCCCCCCACAGTTCTGTCAACATGAGTCCAGTGGTCTACTTTCCCACACCCAACTGGTTAGCGACCGACTGATAGCAGTCTGGAGTAATAAGCTTCCACAGTGCAATTGCCCTGCCCTTCTCCAACAGCAGGGCAGCTCTCATTCTCATGTCCGTGCCCCTCAGGGCTGGGGCAAGCTCATCACGCAGTCCCATGAATGTGGCTTTCCTCATCCAAAAGTTCTGCAGCCACTGCTCGTCATCCCAGATGTGCATGATGATGTGATTCCATCACTCAGCGCTCAGTGTTGAAAGCTGCTTTCCACTGTGGTCAGCACCTCTGTAAATGCCACAAGCAATCTCATCTCATAGTTACTATGCATGGCAAGATCAATGTCAAGCTGCTATTGCCTTTGTAGTTTAAGGAATAACTCCACTGACACTCGTGATGTATTAGTGATAGCGAGCAGCATATTGGTCAACAGTGCGGGATCCATTCCTGCAGATTGAAGAGGCAGAACACTCAGTACAAAAACCATTGAAAGATGGTGCCAAATGTGGACGGAAGTACAGGGATTGCTGGGATGTGAAGCAGTTCGTCCTGGGGAATAGAGACGGGACCCAGGATGCCCTGCATCCCCTCACCTTCCCCCAACTCTTAGCGGCAGAAGAGGAAGAGATGCTCCGTGGGATAGCTGCCCTGACTTCACCGCTCCAAATACCACTGCAAGTGCCGCAAGTGTGAACATGGTATTGCTCAGGCAGCTAACAGTGTGAATGCACAACAGCGGTTTCCCTTCAGCGTTCTCTAAGCAGCGCTGTAACTCTGCCAGTGTAGACATACCCTTAGTCACATTGAGTAGTATCTTACATCATGACTAGTCCCACTGATTTCGCTCACTACTCAACGTGAGGCTAGAACCTGGCCCATGATGTTTGTGCAGTCCTTGGACATCCAGAGTGGAAATACATGCAAATTATTATTATTTAATTAGCTTTACATACAATTTCTAGCACAATCACAGTACCATATGCTACTGAAAGTCTATGGTGTGTTTTAGATTAACTGATAGTCATTTTTGCAGCTACAAATCTAGACGTTAAAAGAAAATATTAGAAACTATGGGTATTGCAAGTCATAGATGCAAATTCAACAACATAAGGAATTTAGAAGAAGAAATCTGAAATATACAATGTAAAAGATTTTTTTAAAATCTTTCTTTTTTCCATACATTAGACTCCCAATAGTTAGTTCTATTCAGTTTAAATGGTAACAGGCCTTTTTCTGTAGCATTACCTTTAGTAAAAGACTTACCTGTAGTATTGCCTGCTAAGGTTTTAATCCTGTTATTGTAATCACTGCAAGCATTTATCTCTCCTTTGCAGACTCCCAGCTTGGAGTTCTTTTAAAGAGCAGAATTTGGCTGCTTTTTTAAACACATTCCTAGTTAAGAAATGCATAGCTGTAGAATCCATCAGCATTTGTAGTGAAGCTAATCTCCTTAACCCTTTGCCTAACCCACTGCAAACTTAAAAATTTATTGCTCTTCAAACTATTGGTTTATGCCTCTTAAAAACTAACTTTTAACCATGATGCTTTCTGGAAAAAAACATGCTATTCATATCAACACATATTTTAAAATTTGAATCTGTATGCGTGCTGACTGTATTCCTGTTTATTCTTAGGAAGTGTTAGCACAAAAATTTCCTGCTAATTTCAAACCAGTCAGACAAACTGATTTATTTATTATAATAAATAAATTAAAGTTTGAGATCTAAAAAAGTATTAGAAAAAATCCAATTATAAAATTTTAGAAAATAATACATTTATAAGGACTTTTTAAATATGCACGATGCATAAGTAGAATATGGTGCCCATCAGTAAAACATCCCACTCAGTTTGGTTTTTTATAAGGATGGACATCTGAAAATCACAGAGAGCTTTAGTACACTATTAATGTGTAAATACAGGATAAAATTTTGCAGTAGGTTGTGATAGAATGAACCATCATTTACACTGGAAATAATATCTGTGTTGCAAAATCAAGGTACCTGTTTAATGTTATCAAGATACTGATAATGTAAAAGCTTTAACATCTTTAGCATCATCAACTCATTCATGAAATAAACAAAGTGACATAAATTCATCTCTAGAATAACCTATTTGAGGTCAGTAGTTACATCAGGGATGAATTTAGCCTCATGCATTACTCCATTCTTTTCTCTGTGTGTGTGTGTGATATAAAGCTTCTGGGGGACTTAAAGTAACACCAGTCAGGTGACCCATGTATAGTGTATGGATTTGTAAATGAAGGAATGACTGCTGAAAGAGTAAGACTCAGTATTCAAATTTAACCAATCAAAATTTAGAGATTCGTTGGAAACAAAAAGATTTTACAGTGCTTTCTGTTTAAAAAGTCCAAAATGACTATTAAATTATTTTCTGTTTTTTTTGTCTTCATATTTTAGTAACCTATCAGAGAGGAGGAGAAGCTGTAAGCAGTGGAGGCAGGTAATGACATGGTTTATTTTGCAGACTATAAGTTGGATGTAAATACATTTAGGTACATTGAGTACATTTATAAGTGGTGGTATAATGACATAATTTTAGGCATATAAGTCACTGATTTTGCAGATTTCACTGAGAAAATATATGGCTTTTGAAATGTATCTTTTGGTTCATTTTCATAATTGAATCTTAACATTTTCAGCTGAGTTGCTTTGTTGATCTGTAGAAAAATACACTCAAAAAACAAACAGCAGAGGGAGCACTTTAACTTCAGAATACAAGGTTTACTGATTTAGCAGATGATTAAGGGAGTTAAAGTAATTAAACTGTGGCATTTATGAAGATTAAGAAATATAGCTGGTTCACAGATACTACAAAAGAAAAAAAACATTCATGGGGAAAAACTTGCTGAACACAGCAACTCACAAGGTGATTGTATTTAATCTTGCAGTGAATTGCAAAACAGTTAAATCATCACTTGCGAGAGAGAGAGAATTACATTGAAGAAATAAAGAGAAATGGGTAGCTTTATTAATAAACAGTTCTTTGCTCTCAGAACCCAGTTCAGTTCCAGATTGAGGACACAACTGTAATGTGTTTGCCCGTTTTAGTTTATTGCCTGATGAATGTCAATGGAACACACAATAACCCCAATTTCCTGCTATGTTTCTTCAGAGGATAGAGCAGCAGTGATGACAGGGAGGCACAGCTTGTTTTTTAAATCACGCTCAAGCACACTTTTTTTCAACATAAGAGTTAAGGTATTGGCACAGTATGGTAGCAAGCCTTTAAATCTCAGCAAACATCTAGATAAATACATTCCTACCCTTCCCCTCCCTTCTGCTCTTGGCACTGTCCTATAGTCCTTACCTTGCAAGAATGTACCAAAATCTGATAGAGATAAAGATTAGACATATGAAGACATGAAGATTAACATTCAGTTGTCTAATATTTTTGAATTGACAAGCCTGTAAAGAACTATAGGCCACTATAGTTTGTGTGATGCTCTTGCACAGGGGCAGAGGGGTCCTCTGTTTTACTTTGCATGACTGTTCAACACAATAGGAGTCCTTCTCCACTCTATGCTAATAAATGTTATTGCCTCTATAGAACAAGGTAGCTAAAGAGCAGTGTGGAAGAGGCAAGGCAATGATTCTTCTCCCTTCTGTAACAGGCAGTCTCTGATGTGACAGGCAGAGCTGGCCTGTCACATCAGAGACTATTCTGCACAAGCGGCACTGAAGAACTGTGTTTCTGTATCATGTACAGTCTCCCTGCTGGAGCAGTGTGCCTCTGTGCTGCCTCAGTTTTGTAGCTAAATGCCATAACCTAAAATCTCCCTCATAAAACTTCTCCCCTTTTAGGACTAGAGATGCATCATACTTATTTTGATAAGTATATTTTCATCTCATCAGTTCAGATTTTACAAGTGATCGAGCCAGGAAATATGGCCTGTGGCATATGTTCATTTCTTTTGCTCACTTGAGCATATAGTATGTTGCGCAATACTTTGGAGCACAGGAAACACATTTGATCAATTTTTGAAGCAGTGTAGTTTCTGGCATAAAATCTTTACGCTGAGTTTCAAACCTTCAAGATCAGACTCCCACTTTCCTGTGTAAAATATATTTGTAAGGCTTTTGGGAGGCATAGCATTTGCCCCCATCCTACATAGTATATAAAAGGTGCTGTCTTGTAACATTCAGAAATAAACATAACTCAAAGTGAAGTATTTCAAAATAGCATCCACTTCTGTGGATCTGGTAATGCTGTGGATAATATTCACTGTCCTTGCACGAAGCTCAAGTAATTGTTTCTTTGCAAAGGTTGAGGAGTATGGAATTCATCCACCCAACCGGTGGGCAAGCTGTGGGGCTGATGCACAAAATTTTCCTGGTCGCTACTCCAGCCAGTGAGCTGGAGTAGCAGCTTCTATTACCATATACCTTGTTACACGGTATTTCTGAAACCTGGATTGACATTACAATCGCTCCACCCACTTTCCTCCCGGTTGGCATGAGTGAAGTGTAGACTTCCCCTCTGCACTATTCAGAAAGTTCAGAGACAAAAGGAGAGGTCTTTTTGGTGTTCCAACCACAGCTCCCATACAGAGACCTTTCTTAGAACTTGAAAGGTGCAGAGATGCTTATCCCATCCTTGTGTTCCTGAGGTGATTTTCAGTCTATATGCAGAGCACTAGATAAGCCATGGACAGGAATGACAAATCAGCTGCATTGCCCAAAAAACTAAATAACAGCACATTTATTTCATATTTAGAAAGAAAATAAATCCATAAAAATATGTTTTCCTAGTACACGTTCACTGGTTTGTCTGATAGTAAGTCATGCCTCATCAACTCATATGCTAAATTGTCAGATGGTGCATACAGCATAGAAATATATGTACAGCAGATACATATTTTAATGCTGTTCTAGGAATCAGACTTAAGCCCATGGCACTGGCAGACTGGATACCCCATAACTAACTGCTGGTGCAGTTTACAGTCTCAATTTCCAGTTTAAAGGGATTAACATTTTAGTTGAAAAAGCATTATTGCCACTATTTTCACAATAGATATCTGTTTTTTCTGGACTCAGTGACTAACTTTTGTGCTGTTTACAATGGTAGCCCTTAAAATTTGCCCATTATGCCTGTGTTAAATAGATATGTTCCTTTTGTTTCTGAAGCCTTCCCCTCTAGTTCTGTATACCTACCTGTATTGCTGTAGGAAATAATTCAAACGCAGCAATGGCTGAGATTATCTAACTTCAAATACTTATTTAGTTATCAGAAGCAATTGTCAGGTTTTTAAGGGTCACTACTGTATGTACAGCTTTGTAATATGCAATGTTGTCAGTGGAAAAAACAGTATGTGGGCTGGAGATTCAACAAAACATTCATCAAAGTTTATTTTGTGCTCACTAGAAAACCTGCAATAACTTGGAAACCATGCAGCTGGAATACAGATCTTTTAGCTGATGACATGATATGTCATCCAATATTCAGCCAACATACAGCAATGCAGACTTGTGATTTTCAAAGGTGCTGAGCACTCACAATTCCTGTGGACTTCAGTAGGAGCTGCTTGTGTTCCACAATTTTTGTGAAGAAAGTTTGGTTTTGGAAAAAAATTCCAATTTTTCAATCAGAACCCACCTATTTTTGTCTTCCCTCCTTCCTCTTCCTTTTTTATCTTCAACAACCCCCACTTGTTTTTGTTTCCCCTCCCCCCCATTTTTCCATGTTGCCACTGAAAATTGGGGAAAAATTGGAAAACACTAAAGTTCAGTTTTCAGATTTTTGATGAAAAATCAGAAAATTTAATAAAATTCTAAATTTTCCATGGAAACATTCTTACCCTTCCTCAGCAAGGCCTACTGTTTGTTAATACCGATATGATGATCAAAACATTGTGTTGGTTTCTCTCTACCATAATTTACCAAAGAATATCAACATTTTATGGAGATGTCTGGGAGTCATTACATATACCAATTCTTCTTCTTCTTTTGTATGGCAAGACAAGTGATTAGCAGTGTTCAAAGAACTAAGTCCAGATTAGTGGACATATACCAATTAAAATGTATTTTATAAGAGATGTGATAAGTATGAATTGCCTAAACATTTACTACTCATAGTGCAAACTTTTTAATGTTAGACAGCCTTTTGAGAAGACCATAGGAATCAGTTTAATAACACTGTTGCTTAATTTATGAAATTATCATACTTTGGGGTTTTTTTTAAAGACCAGGGCTTCTAAACATCAGTGAACCTGCCCCTCAACCATGGCTAGCAGATACATGGCCCAACACTGGTAACAACCACAATGACTGCTCCATCAACTGCTGCACCTCAGCCAATGGAAACAGTGATAGCAACCTCACAACGTACAGTCGACCAGGTTAGATACTTTTACTAGTTAACAAGAGGCCTGTTTTACACTGAATTCTTACAACCAGTTTCATTCATACTTCTGCAGAGTTTGTTTTAGCCCTTTATCATGCATGTTGTACCAGACTGTGTCCAGAATTTCATCAAACTGAGGATAGGCCATAAAATGTTATGTGTTGGTGTGACAGCTACAGTATTTGGCCCAGAGATTGATACTGGGGACCTCTAGAGATAAAAGCATGAGGTGCTACATTTTGAGCTAAAGAGCCAAGACTGTGTAGCTAGAGGCAGTAACAACTTGTATTTGCATGGAGGAGGATGACCTGTTTTCACCAGTAGATTACAATACCACACGTAACTTTAAACTTTGTTTTATGTGCCAGCATAGTTCGGAGCTCCTACTTCATTCTGTTCAGCTGCAGCTGCTAAATGTGGATTGACTGATTCTCAAGATGGTTTTATTAGCCCAGTTCCTCTTGCTGCTACTGCCACATTTGCCCACCAAAGTGTCTCTCCATTATGGTGCCCCCAAAATCACTGCACCTTAAACATAAGCTAAATGGGTCCATCAATTGATACAAACCTGGTTTAGTCCATGGAAGATCTAAACTTACTGCAGAACTAGGTCTGAATGAACTCATTCTAATCAAATAAGAAACTACCTGAATTGGCTCCCAAAATTCAAACTGAACTCAACATTTTCTTGAGTTTGAAAAGTCCAAATAAATTTTATTTTTGATGCAGATCTGCACTTCCTAATATTGGCTAGGACCAGAATTAGAAATGCCAACATGTTACTGGAGAGGTTTTCATGCCTATTCCTGGGATGACCAGAAACAGCAAATGTCTTATCATATCAAAGTCTGCTCATATGAGATTCCAGTTTAGTTCTGCACAATCAAACCTTTTGTTGTTCACTCATTGCTATGCCAAACTCTTTCATTTGGGTGACTGGGCTGTTGTATTTTTTGTGTTTGTTTGTTTGTAAAGATTATATTATAGAGAACAACTAATTCTGTTGACTCTGGAAAGCAAAATATAAAATGTAGGGATAAATTGAGGCTCTTGGGAGCAAGGGCAGCACAAAGAGGGCAACAAAAGCATGTCAATGGCTAAACACTTTAGAGGGAGACATTATGGGTGAATAATGCCTCCTGCTCTCTGGTGGTGCATGCTGGGTGGAATACGCTACGAAGGCGCACTTGCTACACATTTAAAAAAAAAAATGGAACTGACATTCTCTTTATTCTGACTGAATTGCCAGTGAGTCAGGAGTGGGAATCTTTGACCACTTCCCTACCCAATCAGATGCATCCCTTCTTGGGCATGGAGCACTGCCAGTAACACTGGTTGGCCTTCACTGTTTACATTAGCCATCACTTTGCAGTCAAGTTTTGATTGCCTGCAATGTGGAAGCATTGGAGAGATATGGTGTTCCCTCTAAGTCTAATGTAATTACTGCAAGGCCAGCCATAAACTGATGATGGTCACTCACTTAGTCCAGTATCTTGTCTGACAGTGACCGGTACCAGTTGCTTCAAAGGAAGGTATGAGATTTCTAATAAGAGAGTTGTGAAATAATGTGCACGTGGATTACGTTTTACAAGTACCTAGATAGGAAGGGGATTTCTGATAATAAAGGGCTCTTTAATCTAGCAGACAAAGTCATACCAAGGTTCATTGGCTGGAAGATGAAACCAGACTAATTCAGACTAGAAATAAGGCACACATTTTTAATAATGAGGGTAATAATCACTGGAACAATTTACTGAGTAATGTGATGGATTCTCTGTCACTTTATCGTTAAATCCCAACTATCTCTCTAAATCTAATCTTTCTAAAATATATGCTCTAGCTCAACTGGAAGTTATGGGCTTGATGCAGGAATCATTTGGCAAAATTCTATGGCCTTTGTTATACAGGAGGTCAGAATTGATTATCATAATGATCCCTTCTGGGCTTAATATCTATGAATCTTCTTTACCCCTTCAGTTTGTAGTTGTCTTATGCCCTGAAGCACAAAGGCTTATATCCCTTTTATATAAAAATGTAACTAATTACTCATGTATATTTCTAATATAATCTTATAAGTATAGTACTGAATAGGAACCTTACTTTATAGGGACAGCTTCTTTGTAAAAGTAGTACGGAATATCAAATTCCCATTTGATAAAATACTTTTTCTGTTATATAAGTAAGCAAACATTTGTACAGATAGATACTTTCTAGGAAGACATTCTCATAGGTATAGCTTTTGAATGGACCTACAGTAGTATATACTATATTGATTATTGCCCTTCACAAAAAAAAAAAATCAGATCCAGCAGAAGAAGAAAGCAAATACAAATACTTTTAGAATGACCTTAAAAGAAAATCAAAATAGATGAGGAGGCATGAGTGATAAAGGATATACTGGAAGGTAACAAAGGAGGCATAAAAAAGCAGAAGTTGCATGAAAAGGAGGAAAGAATAGCAGCATTGCTGTAGGTGATCATGGAAAAAAGTGAAGGGAGAGGCAAAAATGAAAAAAAAAGTAACAAAAGTCAAGAAGTTGAAGAGTATGTAGGGCGATAAATAAATAACAGCTCACATGTGAAAGAAAAATAAATCAAAGGGTAAAATCTTTTTTTAAAAAATTGAAACTGAAGGGCATGAAATTTGCAGTGAATAGTTGTATGTAATGGCATATACTGCTCACATCCCTTAACCATTACAATGGGGATAAATGATTTTATTTTTGTATTTTACTGCCTTTACACAGAAATTTTTTTCCTGAAAGAAGTGTGAATGTTAGAGAATGTTTTGGAAATGTACATGTGCATTTCATAGAATGTAGAGGCTAAATCCTAAAATGCTTCCTTAATTTTTACTCACTATTATGGCTGGAGTTTGCCCTGACTAAAGACTTTGGGATTTGTCCCTAGCTTAACACACAGCAGTTACATTTTGTTAAAAGAGCAACTATCTTCTTGGTAATTATGTAATTACCATTACATATACAAATTGGTAAATGATAACACACATTTAACGGTCGTTCTGTGCTCTTTTCCTAATAACCCCATATATACAGATCTGCTAACCCTGTTACTAGCACTCACCACCCTTCCGGTGGATTGGATATAGAAGGGAAACAAATGCTGTGAAAGTAACGTCTGTGCTGGTCACAGGGAAGCACATGGGGTTCCTGAAGGACAAGTATGCTGACCCAGCATTTAATACCAGGGCTGAGTTCTAGAATTGTGGTTAGAATGTCAGCACAAGCCTGATTACTGTGAGACTGTCACAGAGTACTAACTTCGTGGCAAGGTAACTACTAGGAGGGTGAATTCACTCTTTATACTGAATAAAATGCCAGAGGCAATAGTATGTATGACTAATAAGACCCAAAGTAATTATGATTAGCATGTGGTGCAACCCTTCCAAGAATGCTTTCCTATCTTTTTCTTTGAAGCTCATACATGTTATTGTGCTAGAATGTAATGTTCTATTGAAGTCTTGTTAAACAGGTTCTGAGACCCCTTTCATAATATACTGTATCTTTTCATTAATGATTTCTATCTCTGTATAACCACCATTTTGTTTTTTTTAAAAAATGCAGAGAAGAATCCATAAAGACCTCTTTTTCTTTGTCTGAAGTCTTACAGGGTTTAAAATGTTGTGTGTTGAATGTGGACATGAGAGAGTTGTTTTTTATTTTTGCTCCAACTCGCAAGTATTTTTTATTTACATATACAAATTTTCCTAAGTATGCTCAATTGTGTTTTTAATTATTAAGATGCCAAAATTGTTTTGAGGATAGTGCCCAAAAATTAAAATGTTCATATTGCCAACCTAAGAGCAACAGAAAAGACATAAACGTTATTGTAGGGACAAATTTAGCAAAACTGAATATGGAGGGGAGCCAGATGGAGGAGTTTACTTGGGATCTGGAGAATTGTATAATATGGAGAAATAGATGAGAACTAACAAAATTCTCTGAACCCATTTTTTGGTTTGTAACCTAAAAGGTAAATAAAGTTCAATGGGTTATTTATTTATAAGTTATATTCTTACAAACCCATTTTTGCTTCACAGAATCAGGTCATATAGTTGTGCACAAAAATATTTGTAAAGTGTATTGCACATGAAGATATAGCGAGTAACTGAACAGAATGACCTTTTCTTTTTCCTTCCCCCTTTGGTTAGCTGATTGTATAGCAAATTACAACAACCAGCTGGAAAGCAAGCAAACAAATCTGATGCTGCCTGAGTCAACTGTTTATGGTGATGTGGACTTGAGCAACAAAATCAATGAGATGAAAACCTTCAATAGCCCAAATCTAAAGGATGGAAGATTTGTCAACCAACCTGGGCAGCCCACTCCTTATGCAACCACTCAGCTCATCCAATCAAGCATCAGCAATAATGTTAACAGCAGCAGTGGGGATACAAATGAGAAACACTGGAAACCCTCTGTTCAGCAAAAACAAGAGGTTGCACCCATACAGTACAACATTATGGAGCAAAACAAATTAAACAAAGGTGAAGAGCTTTTAGCTTTTTTACTCTTGTTTATTCATCAGATGATTGTCAGCCTTCTGGTGCTGGGAGTCCAAAGCTTGTCAGGACTAGTAAATGTAAACCTCTCTGGTGCTTCTTGCTTATTCCTTTGTAGTTTTAGAAATTCCCAGTAAACAGTGTCAAAGAGTTAATTAGCACTCCAATAACCTTCGAAGATTGAATTTATGATAGCAAATAACTAGCTGCAACTTTAAAGAGAATTAAATAAAATATATTTTCATATGAGTTTGTGATTAATTTAAATTTAATAGTAGGTACTTAATTGGTTAGGACAGAGACAAGATCTTTTATTCATAAGATCAATGCATGGTAGTCACATTATACTCTACCTTAAATTTTAAATAGATCAACATCCTCTTATCAGTCGTGAATAAAGGCAGGCTAATTAAATCTACATCTTCATGTAAAAAAATGGAATTTTTGCACATCAAACTGTGTAAAATTATCTTGTGTTGTACACTGGGGACGGAAATGGACCAATCCAATTAATTTTAGCTTTATACCTAGCAAGCCTCCAATTCATATTCAGATGGAATGCTGGGGAAAAAAGATCTGGATACTCAATTTCCTTTGTTCTGACTGCAGTTTCTGGGTTCAGAAGCTAAAAATAAATTAATTTCAGTGTAAACTTGAAACCTCAGAATGTACTTTTGTGGCCTTAGGGGCACGTTACTCCAATGTGATATGTGTGGCTTGGAAGAAATAGGTATGTGATTTCTTGCTAGT
This sequence comes from Chelonoidis abingdonii, assembly GCF_003597395.2. NCBI lineage: Eukaryota > Metazoa > Chordata > Testudines > Testudinidae > Chelonoidis > Chelonoidis abingdonii. The sequence goes on from NC_133769.1 coordinate 186,556,706, forward strand.
CTTCAGGCTACCATACAACCTGCTTTAATAACCTGATTTGCAAAGCAGTGCCCCTAGGAACTGGGTCCATTCTACCTGTGAACTTTTGAACAGATCATTGTAACTTGTATGATCACATAGTGATATTGAAAATGTGTCCAGCAAAAAGACGTTTCATTATGGAAGGTTGATTTCATCTATTTCCTACCTGACCTACTTACCCACAGAGTACTTGAGAGGGCCATATAAAATGTGACACTGCCTTTTGGTATAACCAAGTCAAAGGGAAAATTCATTTTTTTCTGGCTCCAAGCTGTAGTGTGAGGGGTTTATCTTTTTGTAATTATGCTTATACACTCACTTTTCTGTGATGACCTTATGTTTCAAAATTAAAATGTTTGGATTTTATGACCAAGAAGACATTGTCTCTTTCAGATGGTATATATTACAGCTGCACATTTTCTAGCATATTGTGCTAGGAAAAGACCCCATTAAAGCATTGTCCACTGACAGTCATATATACATATTTCAATGTTGAATTATTGTTTATGCTCTGTGTAAACAGACATGGAATGCAGGGCTTCAGCATGAAGTGTGGAATTCAGCTAGACTGAGAAACTATTACAGACTACGTTCTGGTGTGGGATTTACCATTTTGCTCCTTTTTTTCTCCTCATGCTTACATTATCAAAAGCTTGTCTGCAGCAGATGGGGACTGGATTCTTAGCTACTTTGTATGGGGTTTTTTTTATGAGTCAATAGTCTGATCTTGGATTTCTTATTTCCTAAGTCAACCATCTTCTTGACAATTTTACCTATAGCTTTTATAATGAGAAATAATCATTCTGGTGAGTTCCATGCTGTGTTTCGTTGTCAGTACTATATGTCCAATGGTTCTGTTTATGTCTTTATTTTATTTGGTCTATAAAAAGCAACTCATCTCCTTGCAAGTCTTCTGTAAATCATACACACTTCTTAGGCAAGAAAACATTGTATTGTCTGATGAACATTTTATCCCTGAGAAATTTTTGTAGCTCTGATTGCCAAATCTTACATTTAAAAATAAAATCCCTGTAATTAAATGTTCATCCAAAGCTTCAGAATTGGATAGGCCAGTTATTGTGGCTGTTAATAGTGAAAACTGTGTCAGCACTATCCGGCAATCTTCCTGGATACTACAGAGACATTGGACCAAGTTCTCTGCTGGTATAAACTGACTTCAGTGGAATTTGGGACTTGAGTATGCCATAGGCACTGTGCCTAGGGTTGAGTTTCACCCTAAGTGTATGTCCACATTGCAGTTGGACAACTGCAGCTGGCCCGTGCCAGTTGATTTGAGCTCACAGGGCTTGGGCTAAGGGGCTGTAGCCTGAGCTCTGGCATCCTCCCGCCTCGCAGGGTCCTAGAGCCCAGGCTTGAGCTCAGACATCTACACTGTAATTAAATAGTCCCTTAGCCACGAGCACCACAAGCCCAAGTCAGCTTGCAGAGGCCAACCACAATGTGTCCAGGTACAGTGCAGACATATCCTTAATGACCATGAACCTTTTCTTGGTGTAGCTACTGAGTTTCCCTAAAACTCTGGAAACTTGTGGGTAATAGAAATTAAAGGAAAAGATGGGAGCAAAACAAATATGGGGCGGGTTAAAAGATTTCTCCCCTGCCCATGCTTCCTCATCAGCATGTTCAGTGGGTCTTTCTGTGTGTTATGAAGCAGAAATATACAGGAAATAGTTTATGTGAAGGGAATATTAACTGTATTATTAAACCTACAGATTACAGAGTAAATGACAATAATGCTCCAACTATTCCATACAACCAGTCATATGACCAGAATACAGGAGGGTCTTACAACAGTTCAGATCGGGGGAGTAGTACATCTGGTGAGTATATCCATACCAAGCTACAGTCTTCTAAAATAAATATGGTTCTATTATTGTTGCCATATTTGATGGAACTGTACATGTAGTCAGTATTAATGGCCTGATTTACAAAACTGCTGAGCATCCACATCTCCCATTGGAGGAACTACAACAGCAACTCTGTTGGATCAGAATTAACTTCCATAATCTATGGTTGCCTCCTTGTTACTACTTAAAATAAAGTATCGGCTAGTTGATTAATGCCATCTAGAACTGTGAAAGCCATATACTGCAGTTTATGCTTTGGATTTCCTATCTTGGATCCTCCACCGTTTGACATCTTGGCCTCCCAATAGCCAATTCTGTACAAAAATCCTTCTCAGAATTTCAAAGAAAGCTGGATATAAACCCATATATTTCCCTTTCTGGAAAGGCAATAGACTGCCTTTCCATCCCTAGACACCAACCAAAAAACCCTACTTTGTTATTGTATATTGCACTTACTGAAAACACCAGAACATTTGTTTTATGCATATCAAAACTAATTTCAGTAAATTTTGCATCTGTAATTTTTTAACTCTGATACCATACAATTTGGTTGAAAGAACTGAAAAAATTCCTGTTTTTATTTACACTGACTCAGTGACTATATATCAAAATCAATCTTATTGATAATTCAGATTTAGACAGTAGAGAATTAAAGAAGAATTTTGTTTCTCACAGTGCTTTCATATGCAGAGGATCAAAGAGCCCTTTGCAAAAGATTTCCTTGCAAAGAAACCTTGTTCTTCCTTACCTTTTGCTTTCACCTGGAGTGGCCCAATTGCCTTTTTCCTAATCTGTGTTTGATCTTAATCTAACTATCCTAACCTAACACTACTCTGGCAATGTAAATGTGTTTTAGTGTAAATGGGGCCCAGTATTTTCTGTCTTCAGGTGGTCTGCCTGGTACTCTCAACTGTTTATTTGGGGTATAGTGATATCCTCAAGTAATAACAAGCCTCTTGAACCTCCAAAATTCCCAGAAAGAACCTTCTGGCAGTGGGCGGCTTGCCCAATTCTGTAGCAGCAGGATCTGCTGAGCTGAATCCCAGTTCTACAGCATTCAGACTAGAAACACAAAGCAACATCTCTCAAGGGATACGAACCCATGTGAATTAAGAGTGGGGGGCATATTATTTACCATGCTGACACTTAATATGTTTGTTCATAACAATGACAAATTATAGCCCTACACCAGGGACTCCAGCAGGAATGAAACAACGTGACCAGAGCAATAAATTAATTGTGCTGAATCTAATATATATATCTCACACACACACACACTGGAGGATAAGGAACAAAATGCAGATTATGGTCTGCTTGGGACAATTAGGGTCTTGCTTGACACAATATGGTACTGGTGCACTAGTAAAGCAATAGTGAACAGCTAAAACATACTGGTACATAGCAGTCAATGTGGAGCAATAATGAGCTGAAATATTGTCCATAGGAACACAATCTAGGAGACAGTGGCACAATTACACAATAACTTCAACATCGTTAATTATGTGACTAGGGTAAACTATGCTAGGTATTGAAAGAAAAACTTCTGCTTACCTAAGGAAGTTAATATGAAGAAGAATCATTTCAAATTTTCTATCATTTTTAAAAAAAAGAAATTAAACTAATAACTGTTTTCAAAGAGTTAACAATGAAATGACAAAGTGTACAAATTAACACAGAGAAAATGTAGAGTTAATTTTGATTACAGATAGTATTCTAGTCAAAATGTAGCACATGAATAATTGGTGAGTAAAGCTGGATTGCTGGTAAAGCTGGATTGTTAAAGCTACATCATTCTACTATAAGCCATAATTTCTCATTAACAATGTCTGGAAACATTCACACCATACTTCATCAGGGTTCTTTTTAGTTATTTTAGTTCTTCCAGCAATTATTTTCAACTCCACCTGCCATTCAGACTAAAATTAGTAATTTCATTCTGCCTAAAACATTTCAGTGAACATATACAAATTGCATATAATCAGTGACTTAATGCAACAGTGGAACTTTAATAGATCATATCTGTATCCTATTGTATTTTAGGTTCCAGCAATTAAAAAACAGAAAGGCACTTTAGAAAATATTACAGCTTATTTGTTTTAGATCATAATCTATAATGTAATTAATAGCTGTGGGAAGATCATTCTTAGTGATATTGCTTGTAAAATTCATTTATGGTTTTATTGCATTTTAGCTATTTATTAAGTTTTGAATACTGTGTGTTTTGTCCTTGTTGTATTAAAGTTTCTGGTTAAAATTAACTGCAGCAAAATGTGGAATAATTGGTTTTACGATGAAATTGAAATTATGAGGTTATGTATACAGGGAGGACCAGAATTTGCTCCCAGTCAAGTCAAGGTAAAATCCACACTGAATTCAGTAGGAACTGGAATGATTTCTGATTCCTACCCCTCCTCCCCCTGCAGGGGAGATGGCAAAGTAGTTAGGGGAAAGGAGATAATTAAAAACATTTTTTTAAATATATTATTGTTTATTCTTAGGGAGTCAAGGACACAAGAAGGGTGCCCGCACCCCTAAGGTACCCAAACAGGCTGGCATGAATTGGGCAGATCTACTTCCACCTCCTCCAGCACACCCTCCTCCCCACAGCAATAGTGAAGAGTACAGTCTTTCTGTGGATGAAAGGTAAGAAAAACGAACAAGTCATCTTTTTATCATTTTGCTGATGAGAGAGCTCAAATTGATTTAATTTAATTTGTGTTCTGCCAACGTGGTAATGAAGTTTTTCTTCAATCCACTTTGACCTACATACAGTATTATTAAAATACAAAAAAGGCTTTTGATGGTATTGTGCCTCTGTCAATGCATCTTTATCAATTGATGCTCTGTGTTGTTTGAATTTTAGCATGTCTTTTTTTTCCATGAGGGAATGAAGTGACCACAAAGGTTTTCATTGTACGCAATGAGGGGCCATATTTAGCAATATAATACACAACCTGTTGAATAAATTCTGCAGCACAGTAATCTTAGATTAGATTAGACCAGTTCAATATTTGTAGACAGCTAGAGATCTGTGATGAAATCCTGGCTCCTTATGAAGTCAAGGGGAGTTTTGCCATTGAGATAATAGGGCCAGGATTTTATACCTTGGATTTAATTAAACGTACTCAATATTTTTAAAAGAATGAAAATTAAATACAAATATTCCAGTGGTTAAGTTGTTGTTTCCTTGAAATGACATGGCCTCGTTCTTGACATTTTGCCTGTAATTATAAGATCCAGAAAGCAAGTAGTTCCACAGTTTTAACAATTTGAAAATCTCTGACCTTTTGAGCTAGAATAACATATAGTAGATTCTGTGGACCAGATCTTCATGTTTATTAAATCTGCATTTAATACATCTGGTGGAATATTTTCCATCTAATACTTTATTTAACAAATATTGGAGTCATTTGTTAAATAATGTATCCATTTAATTATGTTTAGTAGCATCCAACCAGTTCTATAACTTGTCTACTGTTTGTCAAATAAATTGACACACAATAATATCCACTGAATAATATATTTACCAAATATTATTTGTCCGTTCTTTGATTGGCCCTAATACCCATATTAGTCACTTAGCAGCTAATTTGGACACCTACAGGTCTCATGGGATAATTGGGAAATGAAATCCTGGCCACACTAAAGTCAATGGCAAAGCCCTTTTGACTTCAGTGGGATCAAGATCTTTCCCCTAGCTCTTTATGAGAAGAGGACTTATAAGAAGTGTGATTTTTGCCTGGCTATGTATATGTATATAAGATATATTTTTATTGCATCAAACAAGTTTAATTTAAGCTATAGTCCTCATTTTTTAAAAAAAACAACCTGTTTCTTAGTTATGACCAAGAAATTCCATGTCCAGTGCCGCCTGCAAGGATGTATCTACAGCAGGATGAGCTAGAGGAAGAAGATGATGATGAACGAGGTCCTACACCTCCAGTCCGAGGAGCAGCTTCCTCTCCCGCAGCTGTCTCCTACAGCCACCAGTCTACTGCCACTCTAACACCTTCACCCCAAGAAGAACTACAGCCCATGTTACAGGATTGTCAGGAGGAAATAGGCCACATGCAACACCATCCTGACCGGAGGTATGTTGCTGCAAACATGCAGAGGTGACAGATGAAATTCCACTCCCACTGAAGCCAATGACAAAACTCCCATTGAATTCAAGGGGCCAGGATTTCACCCAACATATTTACTCTGCTTATATTTAATTTACAAATTGGGAAAATTTGACTATGTATATTCTTAGAGCTAGGTAATTAAGTTGCTTTAATATTGTAACATGAAAGGAAATGCAGTATATCTTATGTTACGTACAGTGCTGACACAAGTTAAATGCACAGTCATCAGTATACTAAAGTGGTATTGTTAACACAATTTACCATATAATTACAGTTCCATTGTTTCCAATAGATTTACTGCATTATTACCATAAAATAGCTTACATTATTTCACAGTAACTGTGCAATTAACTTGTCACCAATGTGTATGAATATATATAAATATATAATTTATATAACCTATAGGTTTTCCTCCTTTCATAAATCCTATTGCAGTAAATTACTGCTTGTGAAATTTCCTTCATATTCCTACCTTCCCTCATTTTTTCAAGAAAGATGGACATTAATAAGATCTACATTTATTCCAGGGAAATTTTGCTTCCTTTCTCAGTTTACTGCACCCTTGCAGCTTCTGTTCTATTAAAAAAAAAATGTAATTCTGACTGAATGTGACACTTGATTAGCTTGCTGTTTTGTTGAGATAATAAAGCTTTTGTACCCAGGAACATATTCTTTGTAGATTCTCCCCACGCACACACACACACATTAGCTTATATATGTTAAATTTATGACAAACCATTAGACTCTTAATATTCCAGTAATTTTTATTCATTTTTGATTATCTTCAAGAATTTCTAGGCTTATTTTCCAAAGATCAGTTTAGCACTTCTTAATTTTTCATTTTTCCTATTCCTGGGCTTATTTCAAAGCAATATTTTTCTAACGTGTCATCTTACTGAATTAATTGCTTGAATTTGATTTTGTTAATGTAGCTTTTTATAGTGTGTTTCCCAGAAAAAGAATGTCTAGTCTCTTTTTTCATTTGCCCCTTTGTATTGTAAAGCCAAGCCTGGTACTTTAACCCTTGCTTTTTGAAAATGGCTTCAAATCTGCCTTTAATTTTATCCCCCCATGTTTCCTCAGTGTTCCTGTTTCTTCCTTTCTACTCTAGTGTCCTGTAATTTTACCCTCTGTCATGTTCTGCAACTTGTTCTCTTTCTTCCTCCTCATGTCTTTCATTCCTTCTTTCCCTTCCATGTATGCCATTGGAGAAGGTGGGATGTCAGCTCAATCTTCCTTTAGGTCGCACGTCCCAGAACCTCAGTTTCACTGTTTAAAATAGTGTGGTGCACTTCTGTGCAAAGAAGAGGATCCAGTGGGCAACAGCCTGGAAACTAGACTGTTTCCCTCAGCACGAGAAGTGGGAGGAGGCCACCACAGATGTATCACAAAACTTCAGGAAATATGATTGAGATGTGCCTATAAGGATGCACCACTGAACTGCTAGGGTATAAGGATTTGCTATGTAATGGATGGAAGAAATATCCTACACATCTTTTTGCTGTTATTAAAGGTGGTTAGATAAACATCACTAGAGGATAAATGCCATTGCCTCTATTCTTTGCAAAGCTGCTAGTGACTCAGCCTTATAAGAAACACAATGCAGTTGGGCTATCTTGGTTATGTGTCTTTAGCTTTTCCAATATTCTCTTATCTACTTGATATGTTAGTTTATTTTATTAAAATAAAGACACTGTGTTATATAACTTCTCTTGCATGATCAGCAAGACTTGCCTGTCTGCATCTTCCACTCTACTGGCATTGTTATGACCTCTTATGTTGAGAAGTTGGCTTTTGTGTGCTCAGCACTTCAAATATGTTCTGGAAGGAAGTTTACACTTGAAACATGGAGAGTGACAAGGCTTTCTAATTGAGAACACTTATTTCAAATTGCACAGTGTCAAGGCTAATTCCCCACTCGACACTTTGAGTGCAGAAAGTGGGGGCCCCCAAGGATTCTAAAAATTAATAGTGGCCACTCTAGGCTTCTTTAAACTCCCAAGGTTACAGCTTTTTTCTGACCTTGGATTTGTAGGTGCTGCCACCACCCAAGTGCAGAATCTCTTTGAGAGCCCAAGAAGGTGCACTTGGGAATTAGAGAACAGCTACTAAGAGGGATTTTATAGCTATTTGCTGGCTGGGTGCCCATAAAAGGGATCTATCCCCCCTTCATTTATCACACACATGCTTCTGTATTAAGTACTAAGATTTTTGATTAACTGAAAATATTCATCACTGCAAATAATAAAAGTATCTGACAGAGAAATAAGTTGAGCATGTAGCTTTGTAGTGAAGATTATATCTAAAATACTATCATCTGAAATGTATCTGCAAGGTTAGTGTAGCTTTAGTCTCTGAATTCCAGTCTATTTTGGAAAGGTTACTTAACAGAGGGGGCCATCCCCTGTTCTCCCCGCTTCCCTCGTCTCCAGTCTTTAATACTTTCTGTAATGATTCTACAGCCACACTGTGTGTTGTGGGCCACAGGAACCAGGCAGCTGGAACATTTCTCTCTGTGATGATGATTGTGTGCAGTAATGTTGTCTGTCTGATCAGCTTGCCACAGTTACAGCAGATTGAAATAGAAATCTCTGCTCTGGAAGAATGGCCAAGCACAGTGAGATAGGAGACATCGTGAATGTTAAAGCCAGAGTCACTGTAATCTAGGGCAGTGCTGGATAAAGTGGAAGAAATGCTGCTATATGTCCATGAATATGCCCGTATTCTCAGTTATCCTACCTTTATGGGCTAGTGAGCAAGCTGATTTTCCAGGAACCCTCTCTGTTTTTAAACAGTTGCCTGTATCTTGGTAACAAAACCCAGATAACAGGAAGACTGGTAGACAAATATACTGCAAGGACACATCTTGCCAAGACCCCACATTAAACCATATAATTTAGACAAGATGAGACGATATACAAAGTCGAATAAAGCTTCTTTTCACTCAGCTGTGGCCTCTGTTATTTCTATTAAATGATTATTTGGTTAAAATATCTCTAATTGTCACTGCTTCTGTTGCCTTCTGTAATTAAGACAAGAAGTAGAAGTGTATGTAAAATATTTTAAAGGACATGGTAATTATTCAGTTCTGCATTTTGTTGTGAAAGATGAGAACTTGCTTTTTTTTTTTAAAAAAAAAAAAAAAGGGAAACCTTTGTGTAGATACATAATTTCTTAAAAGCAAAACCTGGCCATTTCCGAGAGCAAAACTCAGCTAGCCAAAAATATGAAAATTAACATTTTTGTAAAGGTAGCCATTTTGCTGAAGTGAGGATAAAGCAAAATTTGATAGGTTGGAAACCATGAGAAATAGAAAACATTGGGAAATCTTGCAAACCAGATTCTGGTCAAGAGGAAACAGCAGATATCCTTAGTGATGAAAGAAGCCAAAAATCTAATCATTCCCTCCCTAAGCATATCTTCCTTTTGCGTAAATGGCAACTAAAAAGCACTGGGGATAAACTGATGACAATATCAGCAACATTAAGATAAATGTTCTGCAGATCAAAATATTAAATGTACCGAACATTGATCCCATAATGCCCAGAGTCCTTTAACTTTTGAATCTAGCAGCTCTGTTACTGATTATTTAGGAACAAGAACAATACAGAAATATTTGGCTGCTCCCAAAAGTTAGCTATAAATGATTTTGAATAATTCTCTCTTCCAGACCAGTTTCAATCCTATGTTTGGAATAAGTGGGGAACAAATCCCAAGAAGTACAGTTTATGGAGCAGTCTGCTTGGTTGTAGATGCCTATTGTCTCTGGTAATAGCAAGCTTCAAAAGTAATATGCAATCACACCTTTTGCTCACATTCACAGATGTGCACTTCCTAATGTAACTTTTTAACTATGTCCTAAACTGTCAGCTTCCTTTTCCTAACTGAACATGAGCTAAATTATGAAACATAAGGAGATTTATACATAAGCGAGCACCATTTTATTAGACTGGGAGTGAAAAGTACCATAAGTGAAGGTCAGTTTCTTTTTTTGGTTGATTTCTGGTTTTGTAGCTGTCAGTTATCTCTGATTACAGCAAAAAAGTAAAATCCTGCTACTTTCAATTGTAAATCCTGGGAATTTTAAGTGGCAAAACAAATTGGTTGGCATGTAAGAGACATATTCCACTGATTCTACCAGGATATTTTGTTTTGGCCTATTTATTTTGTGAAACTGAAATAACAATTTCTAACATTGTGTTTACATGCAGACGTCAGCCTGTGAGTCCTCCACCCCCTCCAAGGCCTATTTCTCCACCACACACCTATGGTTACATTTCAGGACCTCTTGTCTCAGATATGGATACTGATGCACCAGAAGAGGAAGAGGATGAGGCGGAAATAGAGGTTGCCAAGATGCAGAACAGAAGACTCCTTTTGCGTGGCCTTGAGCAGACACCTGCCTCGAGTGTTGGGGATTTGGAAAGCTCTGTAACAGGGTCAATGATTAATGGCTGGGGCTCAGCCTCAGAAGAAGACAACATATCAAGTGGCCGGTCCAGTGTTAGCTCTTCTGATGGATCATTTTTTACTGATGCAGATTTTGCACAGGCTGTTGCTGCAGCAGCAGAATATGCTGGTCTTAAAGTAGCAAGACGTCAAGTGCAGGATGCAGCAGGAGGTGAGGTCTCATAAAGGCACGGTGTGCTTGGTTGGGAATTAAAAAAAAGAAAAACTGCCATCATGCCATGTCTTTTATCCAAAGGTTGTCCCTAAATTTCTTAAATAACTTAACAATGAATCACAGTCTGTTGTTCCAATTTGTACAAATTCAGCATGCTCAGAAAATTGATTTGCATGCCTACATAATTATCTCCTATGCTATGGCTCTTCCAGCAGCTAATGTATTATTTGTTGAAGTGAAATGGGAGGCAGTTAACTCTGCTTAAGATCTCCAGGTTGCGGGGTGGGGAAGGACTTTAAATGAAACAGTCCAGTTCACTATATTAAATTTAATTGCTGCCAAACGTTGTTTTACATAAAATCAGTTGTCAGAGATGTGGCTGTAAAACTGAAACCTGTGTGCTAAATCATGGGGGAAAAAAGCTCTGATTTAAAATTCAAATGCAGCTGAAATTATTAATGTTCCCTTAGGTCATGTCTATACAGCTCCACGATTTGGAATATGGGTGTGTGAATAGCAGTGAACACCAAAAGGCTGCACTGTAACTTCCCCACGTGGATGCTGCAGGAATGAACTAAAAGGCTCCTAGTTTGCATTAATGTACTCCTCTTCAAACAGGAGTGTGTAGCCCTGCCCTTAGAGTTTGGTGAAGGGGGTGGGGGGCAGGTCAGTGATAAGGATAAAGGCTCGTGTGGACAATGGTCTGCCAGAGGGGAAGAAGAAAAAAGAATAAAAACAACATCATCATCCATATTCTTTGACTGTTATAACTCAGGCATGCTAATGTGCTCTGAACTGAATATATATGCAGTTACATGAACTCCATTTGGGAGGCATTTGCAAACTTTAAAATGATTAAACAGTTTTGTCTTTTTTTTTAAATGTTACAGTATAACAGGGGTCGGCAACCTTTCAGAAGTGCTGTGCTGAGTTTTCATTTATTCACTCTAATTTAAGGTTTCGCGTGCCAGTAATACACTTTAAGGTTTTTAGAAGGTCTCTTTCTATGAGTCTATAATATGTAACTGAACTATTGTTGTCTGTAAAATAAATAAGGTTTTAAAAATGTTTCAGAAGCTTCATGTAAAATTAAATTAAAATGCAGAGCCCCCCGGACCAGTGGCCAGGACCCGGGCAGTGTGAGTGCCACTAAAAATCAGCTCGTGTGCCGCCTTTGGCACATGTGCCATAGGTTGCCTACCCCTGCAGTATAAAGATGTAAGGGTATAGTGTGTACCTAAGAAATGTAATCAAACATAGAAAGCTCAATCTTAAATTTCTTTGTTGTGCAAAATCACCCGTATGCAAATCATATGTATAGGACACAGGAATTATCATACTGCATTAGTCCAGTATCCTGTCTCCTACAGTGGCCAATACCAAATGCTTCAGGGGAAGGCACAGGAAGTCCAGAAGAAGCAGGCAGTTTGGGATAACATGTCCTGAGGGAAGTTTCTTACAATTGGTTTATTTCCTGAAGCATGGTGGTTTAGACCCTTTCAAAAACTTGTTTGTTTAGAATTTGCTATTATAATTCTGGATATTCTTGTTATCCATATAAACATCCAGTTTCTTTTTTATGCTTGTTAAGCTTTTAGCCTCAGTGACACCTTGTGGCGAGGAGGTTTACAATCTAATTGTAGGTTACATAAAACTGTTCTTTCCTCTTACTGATTTTGAAATTTTGCTACCTTTTAGTTTAATTAAATGCCTTTTTTTCTTATATTATGAGAGAGGGTGAACAGAAGTTTCCAGCTGACCCTTTCTCTAAAATGCATTATTTTGTATACTTTTCATGTCCTCCCTGTAAAGTACACGATCCCAGGTTTTTTTGTTCTCTTTAGATGAGAGTTTTAGTTTATCCATGTCTACTGGAATGTGAAAAGTAGAGTGTTTCACCTTGAACACTTTATTTTCTAGGTTTTATATGTTTAAGAATGCATTTAATCACATTTTAAGATAATTATTTGCCATTTACTATACTAGGGAATGTCATCAGTCTCTGTTTGGAGCATAATTGAGGTGAACTGCCCTTGGCTTGGCATCATAATTTATAACCTATTATTTCAGAAACGTCTATTAGATTACAAACAAACTACACTTGGCTTTTCTGCTGGTCAACACTCGATATGTAATCAATATTTCATATTGGAGCACAAGCACTATTAGCTACCAGGATTAACTGAATATGAATAATCAGTCATCTGAGTAGGCTTTGTGGTTACCAAAGGGGTTAGGTCAGCTGATAAATAGGTCTGCCACAGTTCAAAGAGATCTGTGACTATCTTGCCAACCCTGTATAGCCGCTAGAGCCAGAACACTGGGATACTATTACTGTAATTTTGTCCTCACCAACTCTACAGAGCTGCAAGATTCCTTTCTCATTTCTAATTTCCACTCAGACTTTTAGCATTCCTTTATTTCAACATGGCTGTTCATCATGAAGAAAGAGAAGAGGAGGTAGTTTAGTGATTTTGAGTGAAATCATGGCCCCATTGCAGTCAGTGGTAAAACTCGCATTGAGTTAAATGGGGCTACAATTTCATCCTTTTGAATAACTATTTGGAATGGACATTTTTACATGCTACTGATGTAAAAAAATTAAACTTAGCAACGTTCAAAAGAGTATTATGAATTGGGGTTTTTGTTTTGTTTTTGCATTTTTCTAAATACAAACACTAGAGATGTGACACTGCTCATGTACAAACAAAGTATTAGGAAATGCAAATCAGGGTGTCACAGGGACTTCTGGTGGGTCACCTCCTGGTTGGTTTGAGGATTAGCTGATTTCAGCTCTAATGCCTCCTTTCCACCTCCTACCACATGCCCTGCCTTCTCTTCCTGGCAAATCCCCACACCAGCCTGGAAGGGTTAAGAAGACTGAGAAGGAATTTTGTGGCCTAATTCAGTGCTTCTCAAAGACAAGAAGCCACTTGTTCAGGGAAAGCCCCTGGCATTCCCACTTGCTGCAGTTCGCCACTCCAGGCTAAGGGATGTGCTGGCCGCTGCTTCCTGCGGCCCCCATTGGCCTGGAGTGGCGAACCACAGCCAGTGGGAGCCGCGATTGGCCGAACCAGCGGACGCGGCAGGTAAACAAACCAGCCAGGACTGCCAGGGGCTTTCCCTGAACGAGTGGCTTCCCGACTTTGAGAAGCACTGAATTAGGCCATAAAATTCCTTCTCAGCCTTATTAACTCCTTCCAGACTGGTGTGGGGATTTGTTATATTTTGGATCTAGGAACAATTTGGTGTACTTCACAAACAGAACTTTATTCTGAATGAGTCAAGCAGTGCAGCGCAGTATACATTTGTAACTAGGTCCTTCTCATTGTTCTACCATGGTACGTTTGAGTAAACCTGTGCATTTTTCATGCCAAAGGAAATGAAGCCCATTGTGAAAGTGATGCATTTTGTTGTTGATGGACATTGCAAGCTATTGGGCTGATAAAGTATTCTGTTTCTGCTTGGTCACAGAGTTCAGATTCCTGCAGGGAGACCTACTAGAAACAAACTAGTTGCATAATTTCTGGGAAACTAAGTCAGTCTGTTTGTAGATTTGAAATTTAATGTATCTCTTCAATTGTTAAAAATATCCTGTAAACCATATCACCAATAAGGATATTGCAAGATTTAGATTAATGTAATATTATAATTGAATAACTTCAGTTTTAGAATGGCTGCATGTGAGTCTTGTTTTAAAAAGAGAAGGAATATAATATCTTATTTTTGAGAGAAAAATAACAACACTCGGTTGTCTGTAATTATTTTTTTCAGGTCGTAGACATTTTCATGCATCACACTGCCCTAGACCCACCAGCCCTGTGTCTACTGACAGCAACATGAGTGCTGTTGTAATACAAAAGATCCGACCTGCCAAAAAGCAAAAACACCAGCCAGGACATCTGCGCAGAGAAGTCTACACAGATGGTAAGTCCACTGAAACAGGTGAAATGAACCGCTCTAGATGTATGCTGAGTGTGTAAAAGTTTTCCTCAGAGATAACATTGTTTTTTAAAAAAATCAGTGATTTGTGTTTGCTATTGCTAAATATGTTGAGCAAATTAATCATTTTAAATTTTCATAATTAATCATTTTAAATTTTCATTAATCATTTTAAATTTTATGGATGCCTCCCCTGCACCTGTTTTCTGTAGTGTCCTAATAAGCTAATTGTTGCCATTATTTAAGAGAAAAGGTAGCACATATAGGTACAGTAGTTGAAAATAATGTGTGCCTGGGATTAAAATTTTCATTAAAATAATGGAACAATAACTCCTCCAAAGTGTCAGTTTTTTCGCACAGAAACAATTTAGCATTCAGATGGTAACCAACAAAATAGCCGAATTTTAATCCGAATGCAAGTATTGTTAGTTACTTTGTGCTCCAAAAGGCAAAATGTAATCATCTTCTCTCATGCCTTCACACACACAGTATCGACTCCTGCTGAAAAGGTAATGCTTCTATTCTTTGGAGAGTATAGGAGGATAATGCAAACATTGTGATGTTGTCTAGAGAAAGCCTTTAATGAAAATGCCTCAGGTGGCCCAGCTTTTATTAAACCACTGCCTTCCAGTTTTTATAAACTCAAGGGCTTTGTAGAAATTCATGTAAGATAAATTCTTGAAGACTTACCCATCTTGTCAAGTTAGCTAAATTTGCTAAAGGAGGAGGGGAACGAAGGAGTGTCAGAGGCATCATTCCCCACCTCCTGGTTCACAGCAACAACAGTCTGATTAGAACTTTCATTACCAGTCAGAAATTTTTCAAAGAGGGGCATCATTTGCTATTATCAAATGAAAGCCTAATATTATAGATCCTTATCCAGGGTTACAAGAAGGGGTTTTTGAGCCACTTCTCCCTGTGATTCCTACCACTTGACAGAAAAATTTAATACAAAGCTCACAGCATGATGAGCAGAAGTAATTTTGCAATGAGTGGTTGTCCGTGCTATTATCTGACTTTATTCTGAGTATTTTCTCTCACTAGCATCCATCTGATATTAGACTGCATTAAATACTGGCATGACACAGTGCACCTGGGCCTCTTGGCTTCTGCCCAGGTTCCTTTTGTCAGTGAAACTGAGCTGTCAGAATATTATCTGATTTCAAGAGGTTATTTACAGTGGTTTTGTGCGTTTGCTTCTGTGAAAGGGACAACACAGCGTGTAAATCCCAAAACTATACTAGCAATTTTACATTTATGGGACCTCTGTAATGGCATTTTACAAGATTTTATGGACATTTTATCAGCTTTTATTATCTTGAAGAGAATGGTCTTAACTGAAAAATTGGCTAAACATCAAACCTTGATATAATCACATCTATAGTAGCTAGAACATCAGAAAGAAAATCTAGACTGGAGTTTTATGTGACCATTTCTTTCCCTCTAGCACAGGAATAAATAAGTGGCGGATCTGTATTTGGTGTATTTTGTAAAAGTAATTATACCAAGTTAGACCATACAGCACTATGGTTAAAAATTGTAACAGATTTGACAGTTGTGGTCAATATTTTTTTGTATGCTACAGCAAATGCTTATTTCAGCATGTTTTCTAATTAGACATGATTTTCTGGTAACCTATTTTTGCTATACATTGTGGTTGGTCAGACAGTAGGGAGTTGTTCTATTTTCTGCAATGCTAATAAAACCCAGTTTAGTTGTGTTTTATTATTTTTTTACCCCAGACCATTTGCATAGCTATATTTGAAGCCTTATATAAACTATAATGACTCATTTTAATAGGCACATATAGAAGCTTGTCCTTTAGAGTAAGCTATAAAATAATATCTACTAATTATTTTCCTTAAGTGGAGAACAGTGATATGTGGACATGAAAGAAACAATTGAGCACAGTTGACCTTTCAAGGTACCTCTTAGTTTCTTCTATTGGTTTGATGTCATAGTGTGATTTATTTCTCTTATAAAGCAGTGCTTACTACTAGAGAACCTTCTAGTTTTTCCCATAATGAGTGAGCAGCCCGGCTTACAGTGGAAGAAAACTAATGGTCTGAACCTGGACTTTTATCACTGGTTGGAGCTGTTAAATACTAAAAGGGAGAAGAGATTAATTATTTCATCAGTTTCTCTATCTTTTCAATAAAACCCACATTCACAAACAGCTATTTCTTATGTAGCATAGAAGCATTTCTCACTATTCCCAAATTGCTTGACTACATTAGCTCAATAAATATTTGCTAGCAGTTTTATGAAATATCTGTGATATGAAGGATTTACACAGCTGGATGATAAAAAATACGGAAGCAAATTCAAGCGTCAAATGATTGGTTGACATTGCCAAGAATGTTGTCAGCCGCATTATATGCATATGCTGTAGAAATTCTGGTTTTGTTTTCTTTCTTATGGCAGGGTTTATGAAGTAGATTATTGTTCTTTCAGAGAGCTTTTATTCGTATTGCAGCAATGAAAGGAGATGTGTTTGCTTTCCATTGCTTATTTTTAAATACAGGATTTTTTTTGTTTAGTTTACTGTGCATTGTATAAGATTGTACAAACCCATTGTAATGTAATGACAATATTATATCCTTGGCTGATATTATGTCAGATCAGTTTCTGCTGAATGTAGAACAGGCTTTCAGCTCTGTTGTTCTGTTCATTGACAGTCATCCAGACTGTGAAATGTTCTCCATATTTGTTGCTAAAAATCTTTTGTTGAGAGAGGAGGGTAAGGAGTAAATGTATGAATATTTAATTGTTCTTTGTCTTTCAGAGAGTTAAATACAAGCAAGCGTATTACTAAAACCTACTAACAAATGCATTTCTCCCCTACCCAACCTCCTCTGACCTATTTACATACTTTATTTAAGAAATCAAGTTTAAAAAATATTTTCTGCGCCTTAGTTGTCATAAATTATACATTTGCAAGCCTCTTTTGAATCGTTGTTTTGATTTGATTTATCACTAATTAGAAGCCCTTAGACTTCTAAGCATTTAGGTAAACAAAGTGAAAATCTTCTGAAATGAGTTATAGTCCTTGGGATTTTCCATACAGATTATGGCATTGACAGTATCAACATATGGTGCCTGATTTTTAAATCCAGCCTCCATTCTTGCTCCCACATTTGATGTAGGCACAAATGGTAGCTAGCTAACTATCTGAAACATAGGTCAATAGCTCAGTGTTATCATTTGCACCCACAATAAATGATGAGGTTATTAAAGCAATATTTCTTAGAAGTGGAAAGGAGGCTTTGCCAAATATTGACATGAAAAACAATTCCAAAATGTTTCTGACTCTCCCCACTGTAACCCCATCTGTATTGTTGTGTGTCTCTGCCTTGATGGTACAAAATGTCTAAACTGTGCAATTTCAGAAAGAAAGAAAAAATACAGCTAAATACATTTTTTGCAACTTCTGCAAATTACCAAAAATCCTTTTTTCTATAAAATAATGTTATGATTTGAACATCCAGTTTCCTGTGACATTCAAGGATAAAGCATCTTTGCAATAGGACACAGCATCTGCTTCTATCCTGAGGCATCTGGGAATACTGACCTTAAAACTGAGACATGTTTTGTGAGATGAAAAGCTTTTACTATGTGTAAGTTATAATTATATAAACATGCACACTGGGGGAAAAAAAACTTCTTTGTTTATTGTACTGGGGTTTTGTAAATGCCTTCACTCAATTATTGTTCATGCAATTTAGAACCTGCATCTGAAAAGAGTTAAGCAGGTGAGGAACTTTACTTACATGAGTAATACCTGGAATTGGGTTGCTCACATGCATAAAATTACTCATGCGCTTCAAACTTTTCAGAAGCAAGGCCTAAGTCTGCAGTTTTGTATGCATATTTGTATGTGCAGTTCAGAAAATCTGGCCTGGTATATTTTAGAGAGAACACACATCATGATCTTTAACTGTCAACTGTTGTTTTTTCCTGAGATACTTAGTAGATAACTTAGACTTTATATGTTTAATTTTTTTGGAGATGATTCCTAATAATATTTCATTCATCATTACTTACGACTGATCTTTTTAATATTTATTTTCAGTTTCTCCACTTTAGTACAAAACTGGCTTAGTGGATTGATTATTTTCCCAGCAATTGTTTCCCTGTGATTATTATATATACTCTCATTTATATTCTTATTGAAAATTATAGTCACCCTTTTCAAAAGGCACATATGGAATATTTTCCCAGTAGAATATGTTATAAAATGGCATCTGTTAATTGTTTTCTTAAGTGGGCCACAATACAACACTGATATGCAGACACAAATGAAACAGTTGAGAGCAGCTGACCTTTACCAGGTGCCTCTGAATTCCTTATATTGGTCTGATGTCACTCTGCTATTAATTTTTTTTATTTCTTGCTATGGAGGCCTCCATTTTCTTTTTAATAACGAAACATAACAGTTTGTACTAGAGGAGGTAGATTGAGTTTTGATTTTCTCTGTGATTTAAGCTGTTAAATAAACACCACAGGAGTGTAATAGTGTTGACCTCTGAAAAGTTTCCTTTTTCTTTTTTAAAGGATCCTTCTCAGCAAGGAACACTATGTTATAATGAAGATTTTTATAGTTTCCCTGCAGGGTATGACAAAGCTCTCTCTGAAGAGACTATCACTTTTTCTGTAGTTATTGTTGTATTAATGCAATTTTACAAAAGTTTTTCATAAGGATGTGTTTTCTCTTCCATTATCATGCCTTAATGCTACTTAAATAATGATTTTAATCATTGCCCACTCTAACTTGTAAATAGTTAGGTTTTGGGGGGAAAAAAGTTTTTATTTAAAGTTATGTTTCACTGACTGATTTCTGAAATTACTAATGATTTTGTGTGGGGAGTAGGGTTGTTTTGAAATTAGACAAAAGATAGAAAAGCTAACAATCTTCAAAGATGAAATGTTATCAAGGGACTATTTCTGTTGGATTATCAAGACTAGTTCTTTGATTGGTTGGCAAAAACCATTGTAATTGCTTTCTAGGAAAAATTGCACCGTCTCAGCCAGTGACAGATTATCCACTGGCCCGACAGGACCTCTGCCCAACTGAGGGGTCCCCAGAAAAAATCCACCACCGCCAGTGGCTGCTCAGAGCCCCAGCCCCGGTCTATAGTAGCAACCCTTGATCCCGGCAGCAGCCGTGGGACGGTGGAAGCCCACTCAGCAGCCCACATTCCCAGCAGAAGCTGCAGTATGGCAGGGGAAGCCCCTACATTCAACTCACTCTCTGGCAGAAGCGCCAGGCAGGTGGGGCAGAAGAAGCCCCAGTGCCCTGACCCTGTCCCCCGCAGAAGCGCATGGGGTAGTAGGAGAAGCCTCACCACCCATACCCCCGCTGCAGCCCTGGGACTGGAGGATCTTTCACTCCCTGCTGCAGCCCCGAGGCCATGGCGGCAGGATAGAGCTTCTCCATCCAGTCTTGCGGTTGCATTGGAGGGGGCAGAAAGGAGCAAAAGGGGTTGTGGGGCTACAGTGGGGGCAAAGAATGGGGGTATCCTGGGTGGAATGGGGGTATCCAGGGAAAGGGCAGAAAAGTATAGGGCTGTTGGGTCAGGGCTGCAGGCAGAAGAGTTGAGGAGGGGACATCCCCCACACACTTGCTCTGGCCCAAGGCTCCATGAAACCTTAATCTGCCTTTTGTCTGGGCTACCAAAAAGACTTTTCTATATTTACAGTCCCCTCAGAAAGATAAATCAGCTTCACTGCCATAAGATCACCTTTCTTTCTTACCCTTTTGTCTAATAAATTGGCTCTCTCTCATTAAGTAAAAAGACTTTGATGCAGCTACGCACTAGTATATTCCTGTTTCCGGACAATGTAAGAATTCAGGTTACTTGACAGGGTATTCTTTCTGTCTGAGGGAAGAAGTGTCATTTCATAAGACATGTCGAAAAATGGTTGAGAGGTCAGAAGACACTGATGAAGACATTTACAAGAGCAGCCCATATTCAAATATTTCCAACTGCTTTCCAAACCTGATACCCACGAAATTCCCAATGTTATGGCAGGGAGAAGAAAAAAGATTGAATTTACAAAGATTTGTAGTTTATAGTTGTTGCAAATAAGGGGAACAGAAGGAAAGATTTCCCAAAGTGTGAGACTTGCCCCTGGAGGGTGCTTGAAAGATGTATAAATTAAGATGGACAGGTCTTTACCACCAGTGCATGGCAAGGCTGATGGGCATTAGTGGTTTCTTTTACCTGAAGTACTCAGTTTTCCAAAATTAGGAAATGTAGCTTGAACCACCTTTCTACTCCCTTGATTCTGGGCCAGCTGATGACTGAAATGAACCCGAGCATAACTTAAAGCAGGTGAAGGACTGCTGTATGTTAGCCCTGCTGCAGTGATTCCACACAGACCACTATGCCAACTAAGGATCAAGTGGAACTTCATGCACCATTCCACCCTTTCCCTCAGCTTCGGCACACCCCTGCAATGCTCCTGAGAGGGAATCTTCAGTGGCCCCATAGGACAGTGTTCTGGTTGCTAATGCCAGGAATATATTTCATCATTCCATTTACTTATACTCAGGGCTTAAATTCTCAGAAATTATTTCCCAAAGTCCCCCACCCCCTTCAACTCTGGCTTCGCTGTGGGGTGCTGGAGCTCATGGCTTCTGCCCGGCGGGACACATGAGAGCTACTGTGGATATGAAAGTATTTATCAGAGCTCCTTTCTAGCCAGCTCCGGATGAATTTAAGCCCTGCTTATATTCCAGTTTTTACTCATTTTGAAATCATCTCCTTACTTTTGTTGTACCAGTTTAGTCAGTTTTCAGTTCAAATACACACCTGCACAAATACACCTTGAACTATCTGAATGTACAGCGATGATGACTGAAAAGTGAGGCTGCTCTGAGATTTTGAAAGCTCTCTCAGCTCGTCTCAGAGGAAATAGTGAGAATGAATGCATTTCCTTGCAAATTGCTGAAGCAGGGATTTTAAAATGTTCAGTGGTCTTCATTCTGTAATAGATGCACTTGGGATGAATGCATTACTGACTCAGGACTATCATTTACACCTCTCACATGCACATTTTCTTCGCCTGTTTACTTAATGTATGCCTGTGATTTGTTTCCTGTAGCCTTGATCCAAAGCAGCCTTGTATCTTAGTTACCATATGTGAGCTTTTTAAAATTTTCCTTCACCTTTTTATAAGACAGTTGTGTACTTTTATAACTGACTGATAGCTTTCCCCTTCTGTTTTTAAAAATGTTAAGTATTAATGCAGAACAGAAAAAAATAGCATATATGCACCTTATAAATAGTTATTGTTGCATGTTGGTATACATTTGAAACTGCAGCACAAGCTAAATGAAAGAGAAAAGTTATAAAACTATTTTCAATGGGCCAGTCTCATTAGTCTTTATGTTAGGTTTTGAGGCTTCAGTTTGATGACTGTGTCAGTTGTTACCGACTTCTTCAGTACTTTGTTTAGCTGTCAACTATTTTCAAACATCTCTGAAATGTCTTGCAGAAAGCACTTAATGGCTTGAAGAATTTGTCATATTTACATAATGCATACCTACAAGAAGAAGATCTGATCAAAAATGCAGATGCCACAAAGCTAGGAGGAGTTGGAGTATAGAGCTAAAATTCAGAGGGATCTTGATAAACTGGCAAACTGGGCTATACACAACAAAATGAAATTCAACAAAGACAAATGTAAAGTACTACATTTAGGGAAGAAAAACAAAATGTAACAAATAGAAAATTGGGGACAACTGGCTTGGCAGCAGCATCGCTGAGAACGATCTGGGAGTTGTAGTGGATCACAAACTCAACATGAATCAGCAATGCAATGCTGTTGCAAAAAAAGCAAATGCAATTTTAGGCCGCATTAACAGAGGCATAGCATGCAAGTCATGGAAGGGGATAGTACTGCTTTACTCAGGACTACTTAGGCCTCAGCTGTGGTAATGTGTCCAATTTTGGTTACCAATATATAGAAAGGATGTAGAGAAACTGGAAAGGATCAAGAGGAGAGTGACAAAGATGATGAAAGGAATGGAGTGCAAGCCATATGAGCAAAGGCTGAAGGAAGTGCTGAGTATGCTTAGTTTGGAAAAGAGCAGATGGGGGGGGATGATAGCGGTCTTCAAATACTCGAAAGGATGCCATAAAAAAGATGGAGAAAAATTGTTCTTTCTTGCCACAGAGAGCAGGACAAGAAGCAATGGGTTCAAACTACATCATAATAGATTTAGATTAAATCTCAGGAAAAAACTTCAGAAAAATAAGAACAGTAGAACAATGGAACAGACTGCCTAAGGCAGTCATGGAATCTCCTTCACAGGAGGTTTTCAAAAGGAGGTTGCACAGCCATCTGTCTTAGATGGTTTAGAAACAACAAACCGTGCATCTTGGCATGGGCTTAGACTAGACGACCATTGTGGTCCCTTCTAACCCTAAGGTTCTATAATGCAACTACTGAAATAGTGCAGAAAACCTGATTGAACTAACCTCATTATCTCTACCCTGCTTCTTGCTTGCGCGCACACACACACACACACACACACACACACACACACACACACACACACACACACACACCACACACACACACAACACACACACACACACACACACACACACACACACACACACACACACACACACACACCTACCTCTCTCTGCCCCTGGAAATTTCCACTACATCCATCCGACGAAGTGGGTATTCACCCACGAAAGCTCATGCTCCAAAACGTCTGTTAGTCTATAACGTGCCACAGGACTCTTTGCTGCTAATACAAAAGCTGTTTTACATACCCATGTCTTTCAGGTTAGCATCATGTTTCTTCGTATGAATTAATTGTATATATGCTGTGTGTGGCCTGTTGGATGTTTTAGGTTAAGAATTAAGCAGAAATTAGGTTTTGGGCCTAAGTTAGCCTAATTTTCCAGGAATATAGAAAATTGAAGTTGCTAATATGAGAGAGTCTGAGATAAGTTGGAGTCAGTAAAGTGGAAAAATTAAAGTTAGCAAAGACATGACCCAAGGATATATTGCTGTTATATTTTGATTATAGCTGGTTTGAGCAAGGTTTTTAATGAGTGTTTTTGAAGATTGTGAATGTTTGATTAAAATAATATCTATATTGATAGCCTGAGAAGGACATTAGTGCAGATGTTTATTTAAATAAAGTGTAATGTAAAGAATGAATAAGGAAGGGGTGGAAATATAATTATGGTAAGGTGCAGTTTAATGTTAATTAGTATTATAATAGATTAGAAAAGGAGTAGCCTTGGTAAATTGCAGAAGAGTTCTAATTAACATCAGAAGGGTACAGTTAGGTGCTATGATTATAAGGCTGTACTTCATTCTATTGTCCGTGGACTGATCATCCATTAATACACTATTTTATCTTTGAGTGTAGGTATAATTGTAGTGTAAGAGATAATTGTATGCCTATTTGCTAAAGTAATCATTTGTCTTTTGAATAAAGTTTAATTGTATCATTCAAAGTATCATCTAGCAGTCCTCTACTAAATAAATTTTCTGTAACTGACCTAGAGGCTTGAACCTAAAAACTAAGTTGGTTTGTTTGCACTCTTATCTTTATATTGATATTAATTGGGACCATTTCAAAATAAGGAGGTTGCAAAAGATTGTATATGGCGTGCCCACAAAGACTAGGACTGAATATATTTAATTTACTAGACGTTGGGTGAACCATTCTATAATTCTGAAAAATAACAGAACGATTAGTATTTATAGATTAGCCTTTGGGTGCAGCCATCAGCAATGTTTCTCTTACAATAGCCGTATCCCTCCTGAAGAACTGAGTACATTTCAGGTCCTGAACAACAGTAGCAAAAGCCTGCTCTTCTCTTGGATGGACCTCAACAAGGAAGATAAATATCCACAAGGAGCATATCCAAACTTTTAAAAATTGGGTGATGACAGTCAGGCTCCTAATCCATGATTGGGAGCCAAATTAAAAGTGGACTGATTTTCAGAGGTGGCAAGCACTTCTAGCTCCCATGAAAATCAGTAGGATTTGTGGAAGCTCGGAATGTTTAGGGGGATGTGGTGTGCATGGACTTTGGATTCTATTATTAAACACCAACTACTGAACATTTTGGCCTGTGTTGTTTTCATAAAATCTAATGACATTACCAATATTTATTACAATAATTCAACATGGAACTCCCACAGAAGCTATAAGGTCTCTTTTAGAAGTCTATAATTTAGCAAATTTAGTCTCTTTTTCTGAGAGATGTCTGCTATTACATGAAATTCACAGTTATTGTTTCCACAGAAAATGTAGTTCACCCCCTTGGAATGTAAGTAGTATTTTATACTAGCATACAGTCAAGAGCAGTGATTGTAATACTTTGCTATGCGTGAAATATATATGAGAGCAATAGTATTGTTAATCTGAAAGTGAGTTTGTGAATGAGGGTATAAATGTGTTGGTAGGATAGGGAGATGGAGACTCTGATGGATGAGTGTTGCCTTTATTCACAATTTTGCTTTGCTCATGATATCCTGATTTTTTCAACTTCCACATGCTCTCTATTGCTGCCTTCCTTTTTGCAGGTTTTCTCTTATTCAAAATGGCCACCCATGACTTTGAATAGGGCTGAAATAAGGCAAATTGGCAACTATGTTAACATGTGAAAGTGAGGCTGCCCCTGTTGCTTTTCTACACAAACATTTAGTTTGCAGCAAGCTGGAGTGTGAATTATATTGCTATATAGTAACTGTTCACATGGACCCTGCTGATGTGTATTAACAATTTATTAATACACTTTGATTGGTCTCATTTCAAAGAGGACTAAATTAAAGTTCATTAACAAATGTGAATTGTTACTCCATGACAGACTATTGCAAAGTAGACCCACACCCCAGCATGCCATGAGCTAATTGTTTGTGTAGACAAGCCCCTACTAAAGGAGACCACCAGCACTCATTGTTTTCCATGGGATTGAAGCCAAGCTGCCATGAAGGAAAATGGCTGCAGTCCTATGGTTAGGGAGCTTTATAGAAAAGTGTGAGGAGATAGGAGAAGTTAAGAAGCAGAAGAGAGACTGAGAAGGGGTAGAACTAAGAAGGAGATACAGAGATAGGCAGAAGGAGTTGTATGGAGATGTGGGAGCAAGGCAGACTCAGAGGGATGCTGAGGATTGTGGAGCAGGAGGATGCAGAGGGGGAGTTGGAGGAGACTGAAGGGAAGACAGGAATGTATGGGGCTGCACTGAAAACTGAGAAGGAAAGAAGTATGGTGTGCAAGAGGGAGGCTGACAAGTTCAGGGGCTACAAGGATGAAGGGAAATGGGGGCACAGCAGACAGTGATAAAGAAGCCAAAGGCGAGGAATGAGAATGAGCTCTCTCACCTCAGGGGTAGGAAAGAATAGGTGAAGCCCCTCTCTGAGCAGCCAGTTGGGAAGCCTTCATTTTTGCTACATTTAGGATTGAATTTAGAACTGGAAATTATCACAGGGTGGCCACTTCCTCCCACAGACTCAAAAAGCAGAAGGCAAAATTTTAACACAATAAATGTGTTGTTCTTCTTCTAGTGATTGCTCATATCCATTCCAGTTAGGTGTGTGCTCGCCGCGTGCACAGCCGTCGGAGAAACTTTTACCCTAGCAACACTCAGCGGGTCGGCTGGGCGCCCCCTGGAGTGGCGCCACCATGGCG
>NC_133769.1:186593427-186636918 GCF_003597395.2 Chelonoidis abingdonii
GGCGCCCAGCCGACCCGCTGAGTGTTGCTAGGGTAAAAGTTTCTCCGACGGCTGTGCACGTGGCGCGCACACACCTAACTGGAATGGATATGAGCAACACATCTCGAAGAACAATAGTTACAAAGGTGAGTAACCTTGTTTTTTTTAAATAATGATTTCTAAGTTCATCTTGGGATTCGAGGGGGAAAGTCTAATTCTTGCTGTTTTAATGATTGGGTTGGCTGTACACTTGAGCAGCCTTAATTCTAAGTGAATGATTTTCTTTTGTGAGGAAATTGACGTAAAAATATAATGAGTTACCACAGTGGAAGTAAAATATTATTCCTTAATTTTGTTAATGCCTGATGTCTTTTTTTTTATATTTTTTTTACTCTGTAGACCTGCCACCACCTCCAGTGCCACCTCCTGCTATTAAATCTCCTACTGCCCAGTCCAAGTCACAGCTGGAGGTGCGACCTGTCATGTTGCCAAAACTCGCCTCTATAGAGCCGAGAACAGACAGGTCCACGGAAAGAAAAGGAGCAAGCTACAAAGGGAGGGAAGGGGCAGATGGCAGACAGCATTCTGATGTGCGGACAAATTCAGGAGAGCGCAGAGAATTGCAGGAACAGCAAAATGATGGGAAACTGCGAGGAAACAAAGCAGCAAAGCGAGAAGGCACAGCAAAAACTCATCTTCTCCAAGGTGATTTTGCCATTCATTGAGTTTAATGAAATATATACCGTAGCTAAGCAGGAGGATCTGGTCCACAGATCTCCTGATCAAATTCACAGCAGACTTGAGAAGTTAGGCCCAGTCTACACTATATAGGTGCTGGAACTGGGGGTGCTGCCACATCCCCTGACTTGAAGTGGTTTCCATCATATACAGGGTTTACAGTTTGGTTTAATGGCTCTCAGCACCCCCACTATGCAAACTGTTCTAGCACCCGTGCTACACTATGGGGTTAGGTTGACATAACTTGCCTTGCATCTAACTACCTTTGGAAGTGTCTTCACTTAAATGTGGCTCCTGCTGACATAAGTGCCTCTCTATGCCAATGTTGTAACACCACTTCCCTGTATGGCATAGTCATGGTTGACGTAATTAAGTTTATGCAGTGTCAATGAAGACACTGCGTTGCTTAGGTTGACTGTTACTGCCTATCAGGAGCTGTCCTAGTCCTACAATGCCCCACACTTACAGTAGGATCAATACAAGTGCTCCTGGTGAAGAAGTGCACTGGAGACACAAAGAGCTACACATGCATACACAAGCAATTTAATAAGTGAATATAGATGCAAAAAACCCTTCACTTTTCTCAGTGATTATTGGGGTTAGTATTGGAGGGCGGAAGGCCCTGGTTACTGGGCCACCATCTCTCCTTCTGGAGTGGGGAACCAGGTGCTTCCAAAATGTAGGAGAAAAAAATCAGTAAAACAAAAATGAAACAACCCCTCCCCACACACAAATATACACACACCAAAAAAAAAACCTTTCCCCTTCCCCTCTCCCTTCCAAATAATGACTTTTGTAAAACTTGGGAAACTTTTGATAAAAATAAATAAAACTGAAAATGAAAAGCCTTAAATTATACTGCATTACAAAGTGAAAACAGATCGCATTGCTGTGCATCAAGTAGGCAATATTGTGAACTCAATCTTGTGAAAATAATATATTCATTTCACTATTGTATGGTCCTTATACGCACAGGCCTGTATGTGCATACCTTACATGTTGCAGCCACACCTGGAGAGACATTCTTGGAATGCCTTATGGACTTTTGTAAGTTGTATGAACTCCTCCTGCCTCTACCCCAGGTTATTAAGGGAATTTAGTGAGACTCAGGTAACCCAAATATTTAGCAATAGTACTGGTGAATTGAAGATTGAGTCATTTTTACCTCATTTATACATTTCCACATTTATAAAGGAAAAAGGTGCAACCCAGATTTCAAAAACCCACATAGTCTTGCTTCGGTCCCCTTTAAAAAAGTAGAACACTATAATGAAAATTAGGCCAACAGAATGGGTTGGAGATGAACAGGTTACAAATAATAACCATGATGATGTTACAAAAAAATGGATCATGCTAGACCAATCTAATCTCTTCTTTTATGGAGGTCAGTAAGGCTATCGATAAAGGGAGTTCATATGACAGTATCTGTCTGGCCCTTAGTAAAGCTTTGGGCAAAGTAGCAAGCAAATGCTTGATTCTTTCTTAGGCTAGCTAGCCTGGATACAAAACAGGGGAATAGAAATTGGACAGTAAATTGGTTAAATGGGCACATAAGCAAGAGGTCACTGTAAATGGCAGTGGGTCACAATAAAGAGAAGTCATTAGAGGGTTACTTCAGAGGTTGGTTCTGGGGCTGTTGCTTTTCAATTTATGTATTAATGGCTTAAAACAGGTGGCAAAATTTGCTGATGACAGTAAAATTGGAAACAATATTAATATTTAAGGGGCATCTCGCCTTCAGAAACAGTTAAAATGTTAGGGCAGATGTCTGTGTGTGATTAATAGATATGCACTTGAGCTCTAAAATCATGAGGCAGCCTACGTGTGATTGGGTAAGGAAATGAAATTTACTGACAATAAAAGGAATGGAAGCATTCAGGTTTGTACTATCTATTACTGATTCTAATTATTATTTACTTAATAAAAATACTTAGCTCTGGTATACTGCTTTTCAGCCATATATCTCAAAACAAAATGAAAAATGAGGGATAAGGAATTTTAAGGCCAAAGTTTTCCAAAGTGTCAGCTGATTTTGGGTGTGTCTGTTTTTCTGTGCCCAACCTGAAACCAACCCAAAGGACCTGATTTTCATAGGTGCTTAGCAGCTGCACATCCTGTTGACTGTAGTGTAAGCCTACTGCACTGATTCCCAAAGTTTTTATTAAGGCAACCTACTCACTGAATTTTTCTTTTTTTGTAAGCCACCATTCACAGATGTACCCTCCGCCCTAGCAGACGGGAAGGGAGGACACAGTGTGTGAGCAGGAGAGGTTGGAGAGAGAGTCTGCCCCACAGTCACCCAATAGCAGTGGCTCCTGTCTCATGGGGCTGGGATCAACTCCCTGCTCCAGGCATTGTGTCCTAATACCTAGGGTCACAGGCTTGGCCTCCTGAGTTGTGGTGAAACCCTGTGCACCAGGTTACAATGCCCAGAGCGGGGAGCTAGGACCAGTCCTGCAGAGTGAGTGCAAAGCAGTCCTGCTATCCAACTCTTGTGGCCTCCAATACTCATCAGGCCAGGAGAAGTGTATATTTGCCTAGGCCAGGGCCCAATGATGGGTTAATCTGACCCTGGACATGGTGACTCCTCTAGTGCCTTTCTGCAATCTACTGGTGGGACAGGACACACCGTTTGGAAAACAATGGTCTAGTGGATATGGAGACAGGAGATCTGAAGTGTATTACTGAGTCTGCTACTGTTTGTAAGACTCTGGCCAAGTGACATAGGCCCAGAGTTACAAAAGTTTCCACTAAATTTGAGTGCCTACATTTTTAAATGTTCAGCTCGAGATATGCTGGGCCTAATTTTCAGAAGTGCTGAGAACCCACAACTTCAGTAGAGATCAAGGATGAATTGTCCCCTCCACCTCCAAAGTCATACCTGACAAATATGCTGCAAAGGTTTTATTTATTTCTCCATTTTCTGCTGGAATATAGAGCAGGGGTCATAAGTTTCATGTCATAAGTGGACATGCATCATGGATCACTCAGTTGCTTCTTTCTCTCCATTTCCATATTTCTAACCTCACTATTACCTTTTCTTCAATAACATTTTTTACTCGGGTATGGAAACAATTGTGAAGCAGTTCATAGTGCTATCAGCCATCACTCTAAATCTCTGAGTGGCCTTTTGAAAATTGCACACATCAAGTATGTATGCAGACTTTGCAGATGCACATTATATCAACGCATATAATTGTATATAACAATGTATATATTTCATTACACAGAGGACATCTTACCATATTGTAGGCCTACGTTTCCAACATCAAATAATCCAAGAGATCCCAGTTCCTCCAGCTCTATGTCATCAAGAGGATCAGGAGGTAGACAAAGGGCAGATCAAACCAATATAGGCCGAAGAAATGCTGCAGAAATGCAAATACTGGGAGCATATGAACAAGGAGAAGAAGAAGAAGAATTAGAGGTAACGGCAATGACACTAATAGCAATGCATAGGATAGACCTTTATCATTGGCAAATGATTTGCGGAC
Organism: Chelonoidis abingdonii; assembly: GCF_003597395.2. Classification (NCBI taxonomy): domain Eukaryota; kingdom Metazoa; phylum Chordata; order Testudines; family Testudinidae; genus Chelonoidis; species Chelonoidis abingdonii. The sequence goes on from NC_133769.1 coordinate 186,597,639, forward strand.
CTAGATAGATAGCAAGGGAAAAGCATGTTTCAAAAGTGGAAATATTTTACCTAGGAAAATTATTTTAATTGTTCATTAAACATAAGCACATAACAATGGCCATACTGGTCAGACCAGTGGTCCATCTAGCCCAGTATCCTGTCTTCTGCCAATGCCAGATGCATCAGAGGGCATGAACATCAAGTGATCCATCTCCTGTTGTCAAGTCGCAACATCTGGCAGTAAGAGGCTCAGGGACACCCGGTCATGGGGTTGCCTCCCTGACTATCTTGACTAAAAGCCATTGATAGACCTATCCTCCATGAACTTATCCAGTTCTTCTTTAACCCAGCTATAGTTATGGCCTTCACAGCATCCCTGACAATGGCTGGCTGTATATTGTGTGAAGAGGTACTTTTTGTTTGTTTTAAATGTGCTGCCTATTCATTTTATTGGATGATGCCAGGTTCTTATGTTATGTGAAGGGGCAAATAACACTTAGTTTTTTCGCACCATTCATGATTCTATAGACCTCTGTCATCCTCCCCCTTTGTTGTCTCTTTTCAAAGGTGAACAGTTCCAGTCTTTTTTATCTTCCTTCATTTGGAAGCTGTTCCATGCCCCCAATCATTTTTTGTTGCTCTTCTCTATACATTGTTGTTGTTGTTCTTTTGTTATTCCCAAACAAAAGCTATGTTAAAATAGAGATACGGTTGAGAATACGTATGAGGATGTTGTGGTTATTCACAAAACCAAGCATTATAAGCACAGGAAATTCAAAATAAAGATTAAATTTAAAATAATACAAACATGTTCAGATATAGAAATACAGAGTTAGGGCTCCCAAAACAACCTTAACTCTACCCTCTCATGACATATCTTAGAGTCTTTTGTGCTAGATTAGACTGAATAGATACTTAAAGACATATTATGTATTTTGTTGTCGTCCTCTAGTGTCAACCAAATTCAGCCTTTGTCTTAAAATTCATGCATAATAGCATGGTTATATGTTGTTTGTAAGTAAAAATCTCTAAGGCGAGAATGAAAATACTTTAAACAATAAAATCAAGCTAACTCCTAGCCATTTTTTGGATTTCTTACAGGAAACCGAAAGCTGAAGAGGACGAGAGATGTACTGTAACAGGCTTTGAAATCTAATCAGAAAAATATCACTTAAGATGCCTCGAGTCTGATGATATTTGATGCCAGAAATAATGTTCAGTGCAATCAGAGTGTACAAACTTTCATTTTTATTCATGCCATCAAAACACTAGTCTTTATTTTACTATTTCTTTTTAACCCCTTTTCATTATGAACAGCCCCTGACTATTGCATAACGCTAAGTGTATCACCTTCTTTCTGCCCAAAAGGCAGGTAACCTGCTCTTCCTGGTGTGGATGCCAACTGGCACTTCAGGATTTGGACAGAAGAGGGTGCCAAAACCAGGGATTCTTAGTTTTCACCCTGCAGGCGGCACCAAGCCAGTTGATACAGCACCGAGTCAGTTGATAATCTTCCATGTAATATAGCATTGATTAAAAATACTAAGTTGCATAAAGTGAAATTTATGCAAAGGGTTCTTCTAATGTAGTGGCTTTACTCTAGCCTACAGTTAGTGCAAAGGGTAACTTGCATTTTCAAAATGGACTGTTCCTTTTATTTCCTGCCAGTTTCTCAATTACCCTTTGCAGCAGCAAAAGAATTACTTCTTAAAATGCAACTAGAAGCAATTTGGGGTGGGGTGGCTCATATAGTAAATATATACTCATTTTAAAGCCCCTGTGGTACTTTAATTTGTCTTCCCTATTTTCATCATTCAAGTACATTCTTATTGAAAATGTCCTTTGGGATAGGCAGGAGCCAAGCCAGTAGGAACTCTGGTGGTCTAGTCCTCGCATGAATAAGCCTATTAGAAACTTGTTCTAATTTTCAACTTAAATGATTCATAAGCAAGGAAAATAATGGACATTTTTAATAATAATTGGGTAAGGACATCGTTATTGTGACTGGCCCAAATCTCAGACCTCTACTTGTAGTATCAATTCACCTTAAAGAAGTGCCACTTAAAGATGTTTTGTTTTATCTTGGGGTTTGTTTTGTTTTGCAATGCACTGCTTTTTTTTTTTTTTTTTTTGGTTTTAAAAGCACAATCACTAAACTTTATTTGTAAACCATTGTAACTATTAACCTTTTTGTCTTATTGAAAAATGTTAAAAAGCATTTGTTTGGGACTTGTTTTCATCTTTTTGTTAATGCTTTATATTTGTATTTGGAATATTTGAATGATGACAGATGGTAAAGTAACATACCTATATGTGGGCCATAAACAGAACAGTTCTCATTTTTCCTGGACTTGTGAAACATTCTCAAGTTTACTGTGGCCTATCTCAACAGTGGATTTTCATAAAAGCTGAAATAGAGGCATTAGTTGTGTTGAATTTTGCCAAATGATGTCCTCTCTCAGTAGATTTTATTATCTTTTCTGTAATTATATGATTTCTTTGTCATTGGTGCTAATGGAAAATTGTGTGTTTGTTTATGGACAGCTATCAGGACTAGCCCCAATGGAAGAAAAAAAGAGTGTTTTGGTGTTTACTGAGGACTGAAAATTTTCATTTAGCTAATTTTTCAAAAAATGGTTACATAGAAAGGATGTGCAGTACTAAGGGAACAATCCATGTGATTAATGTTTTCATTATGCTCATGTAAGAAACCTCATATTTTAGCCATAATTTTGCATACTGAGGATCCAATAATCAGAAAAGTAATTTTTGTCACATTATTTATTAAAAATGTTCTCAAATACAGCATCTTGTCTTGTAAGGTTTCTTGTTTTCCTCCAAACTCATGTTTAGAGTCTGATTATGATATGATTTATATCAATATACTTGATTATTCCACTGAAGGCAACAGGATCAGGCCCTTAGACTTTTGTATAATAACTTCTGATAATCATCAAGATAGAAATACCGAGTGCTTCGTGAATATTTTAGCAGCTCTAATAGGGTAAACCATTACATCTCTGAAAGCATGCTAACTTCCAAAATGAGCTGAAGACAGAAGTCCAGTCCCTAACCAATGTCCATATAACACTGTAGACCAGAGAGGTGACACATTTGTTGGGGGAGGAAATGAGTGTAAGAGACTCCAAATTCAGTGCTAGGGAATTTCTTTGCTAATCTACTTCCCAGCCTGGCCAAGGAATTTGTTTGCTGGGGACTGCACATAGTATAGGGGTGTCTGAGTGCCTACTGCTGGCCCTTCACTCTAAGGGTACGTTTACATTGGAGCTGGGAGGTGTGGTTTCTAACCCGTGTAGACATACATGCACCAGCTCTGCTCAAATTAGTGCACTAAATATAGTATCCAGGGTAGCACAGGCAGTGGCTCAAGCTAGCTTCCTAAGTGCGTAGCCAGGGGTCCAAACAAGTATGTAATCAGGCAGCTAGCCTTAGCTGCTCCAAGTGCTACCCCGGCCACACTGCTATTGTTAGCATGCTGGCTTGAGCAGCACTAGCACAGGGAATTACACCTCCCAGCTCAAATGTAGACATACCCTGAGTCATCTCTGTGCTATTGTGATGTCTACAAGATCCTGTCTGTGGATGATAGTTGGACAGTAATTGAGCTGTGACCATCTTTTTTCTTCGTCTTCCCTTTTTCTGCTCCTTTACTTTAATTACCCCATTCTTGCCATTCCTCACCCTGTCTTCTCTACCTCAATTTAAAAATATAAAAAATCAAAACCAAAAAACCCTGTAACTAATTAAAGCTATACCAATTCTCTACCGTGTTCATTGTCTTGTATGGTATCTCCCTGTTTCCTAAAATTCCCTCCCTGAAAATTTATCCAAGTGAAATAAAGAATCATATTCTCTACACACAACACCATCACAATCCTGCTAGCTTTAAAAAAAAGCATCTGTTAGGACAGTGTCTTTCTTTTTTTCTACATGGTTCAGCGCTTAGCCTGGTTCACACCAATAACATTAAAAGACTTTTCTAGAACTGGAGAAACTGGAGCTTTTGGCAACTGAAGGATGGGCTGGCAAAGCTAAGAGTTGGAGGGCACAAAGAGAAATTCATCTTTGATTGGACATTGGTACCAGATGTAATTTAATTGGAGCTTACTTCATTCCTCACTGGTATAGAGAAATACAGGAAACCAAGGACCAGATCTCCAATTGATGTAAATCTGTGCAGATCTACTGAAGTCATAAACACCAGCTGAAGTTCTGGCCCCAAATGTAAGTGAGGTAGGAAAACTTTCCCATTTAATTATTTTGGTTAGCAATAGCTAAACTAGTTTAGCCATTGTCCATAAAAATGTAATTTGTTGTTTTATATGGTCACATCTAGAAGCAAAGTAATAGTATGGTAAGATTTTTTTCATTAGTTCAAAGGCAAAAACAATATAAATGCAAAGATTTCTTCCATCTGCACTGCTTTTCCAATACATTATGGGTTTCAGTAACATTAAAATGCACAAAACAGTGAAGTGAAGAGATGTATATTGCAATCTGAGTTTCAAAAATGGTTACTGCTGTTGATCCATGTTGAAAGATAATTGATCTCATCTTTCAGAATTCATCTGTAGTAAAACAAGGTCACCCTTGCATTGCTAACATAAATTAACAATTGTTCATTGGCTCGGAAGTCAGCATAGCAGAAAAAAAAACATTCTTCAAAGGTTTTGGAATATTTCCTTGTGTTCCAAATTCATTCCCAATAAGAAGAAATAGTGCATAAATGTCAGAAAAAAATCCTTAATGATAGTATTGAGTATCTACTTATATGTAGAAGTTTGACTAACCCTAAGGTGTTTTCTATGAAATTCTGTAATGAGAATAAAACGTCAAATTATCAGAGAAAAGTAATATTCCAATGGAGACATGAATGTGATATGAAAAATTGTCTAAAACACTGAAGCTATCATAAGAATTTTAAAAGATGCATTGCCACAATGTTTAGCCTCAGATTTCTATTCATTTTCCCATGACTGCCCATTTCTGAATATATTTAACTATTAGAAAAATAAGGGAGAGTATACTAAAGCAATGGTACATAAACATGGTTCTTAGAGAGAATCCCTTACAGGTTTTATTCCTCTCCTGAGTTATTTGTACCAGGTGGTTTTAGACTGTTAATTAAATCTAAAATTATGCATTTCTTTATCAAATGTAAATATATTCGCACTGTTTAGAACCTTGACTCTTATTTTCTATCAACCACAATTTAACTGATAAAATAGCTACCTAGTTAATTGAAACTTTACAGTCAAAATAATAGTGGCATGAATTTCTTAATTATTTATTTGTTTAAATTAAGCACAGGAAGATATTTTACATGGAGTGCTGTCATGACAATTTTCTACCACCAAATACAATGCCATAGGTTGCCATGAATAAAGTAAAAGGAGACCGAGATTTTACATAGCAAGCAGAATGCCAAGATTTCAGAATTCAAGACTATTCTTAACTTAAAAGTACAAAGTTTATTTTCTGGTGTAGTGAACTACTCAAATCTCAGTCCAGGATCACTGTGCTAATAAACTAGTGTAGTTAAATTAGCGTAGTCAGTGTCAGCATTGAATTCTCAGTTGTGAATTCATGAATTGTTTTAGGAGAACTGAGATAATCAGTGTAATACATGGAGGGCAACAGAGAATAACAGATAGGATATGACTTCGGGAAGGTTGGAGATGAAAGTACTCTCATTTAACAGGATCTGTACACATAGCATCACCATCACCTCGAGCTGCCAAGAGAGTTGCATATCATCAGCTTTACAATCACCTAAGAAAAATAAAACCACTGAGTTGAGTATATTAAGCTTCTTATTCTGAACAATTTAAAAAAGATTCTAGTAGCAGGAAAAAACATCTTGCTATTGTTTATGCCAGTGGTTTACAGGTGCAAACCTTTTGTTTGTTGCCTACAAATTCTAATGCATATCTGCACAGAGGTGTTTGATTTGCCTGAGTATGTATGAATACTAAGGTTGCCAGGTGCTCGGTTTTCCACCAGAACAGGTTGAAAAGGACCCTGGCTGCTCTGGTCAGCACTGCTGACCAGATGGTTAAAAGTCCAGTTGGCACGGGGCTGGCAGGCTCCCTACCCAGCTCCATGCGGTTCCCTCGAAGTGATGATGTGTCCTTGCGGCCCCTAGGTGGAGGCGCAGCCAGAGGGGCTCTGAGCACACTGCCCTGGCCCCAGGTGCTGGCTCTGCAGCTCCCATTGGCTGGGAACCATGGCCAATGGGAGCTGCGAAGGTGGCACCTGTGGACGGGGGCAGCGCTTCCACCTAGGAGTCTGAGGGACACATCGCCACTTCTGGGAGCCCCTTGAGGTGAGAGCTGCCTGGAGGCTGCACACCCTCCCAACCCCCTGCCCTAGCCCTGAGCCCCCTTCTGCACCCTGAACCTCTAATTTCTGACCCTACCCCAGATCCTGCACCCCCAGCTGGAGCCCCCCTTCACCCTGTCCTATACCCCACCCTCCTTCCACAGGCCAGTGAAAATGAGCGAGTGAGTGAGGGTAGGAGAGAGTGAGAAACAGAGGGAGGGGGAATGGAGTGAGTGGAGGAAGGGCCTCAGGGAAGAGGCTGGACAGGAGGCGGGACAAGGTTATGCTCAGGCCACATCCAAATTCATTCCTAAGGTAACCTCCCCTTTTCACATGAACCAACTGATCCATTTTCCAACCTTCTACCCCAAGCCTCGGTGACACAAAAGGGAAGCTATATTACACACTTTAGATGTAAGGAGAACCCCAGTCTCCTACCTGGACAGGATGAAGGATTTCACGAAGTCTCTTAGGCTTTTCCTGTCAATAGCGGAAAGAGTCAAGGGCTCAGCAGTATCAGCCCAAAGACTCTCCAAGTGGGTCTCGAATTGCATCAGACAATGTTACCAAGTTCACACTATGACCCCTCCAGATACTGTTCATACACACTTCATGATCTCATCTGTCGCAGCCTTCAGGAATGTCCCTCTCTCAGAGATCTGTAGAGTGGTGACATAGACATCAGTCTACACTTTCGCAGAACATTATGTAGTCACTGGGGACTCTGCCTCCGATGCACTCTTTTCCTCCACAGTATTATCATTTGTAACTGACGTGACCTCAAAGCCCTGTCCATCCAGTGGGGATGCTGTTTGCAAGTCACCTATAGTGGAGCACCCATACAGACTCTACTTGAAGAAGTAGTTACTCACCTTGTGCAGTAACAATGTTTCTTCAAGATGTGTGTCCCTATGGCTGTTCCGCAACCTGCCTTCTTTCCCTCTACTTTGGAGCTCCTGTCAATGACTCTGTGGTACAGAAGGAACGGAGGGGGGTTATCCTAGCGCTGACTAGCTTCATTGGAGGGTATGAGGAGAGATAGTGCATGTGCAGGCCTAATGGACACTGCTACTGAAGTTCTCTGATAGGCAGTGCAGGGATGCAAGCACTCCGACAGTGGAGTACCTATAGGGGGACACAACTCAAAGAACTGTTGCTGCACAAGGTGAGTAACTTCTTATGTAATGTTCAGTCTCACCACGGACTTCATCTTCCATTATAGGTAGGGTCTTTCACCTATATCAGAAAGTTTGGTTTTTTTATAAAAATGCATGAGATTGGACATTACCTAACTAAAATAATTGGAATGACTGGTAGGTTCTTAAAATTGCTGATGACTATGCCCCCATGGCTACAATCTTTATTGAGGTTAAAAAAATTGAAAATCACTGTAGTGTCTCTTTTTTTCCTTCAAAACTCAGTCTTTAAGATAGCAAACTCCAGGCCCAGAAGATGTTTATTATCCATGCAAGTGTAATAACAAAGGCCTACAAAGATTGATTACCCTAGTTCTGAAACAATGTATTTCTAAACAAATTCTCTTCAGTCACTTTGTGTTGGCTACCAGAAACCATTTAAAATATTGTTTAAAAGATAGAGGAAAATGAGATTCAAGATGACACTATACCTACAGGGTCTCCTTAAATTCTATAATGTGTGTTGTGTCATCAGACACAGATGAGAGAAAAAATTACAGACTTAAGTGCAGAAAGATATGAGAGAGAGAGTGTGCAAGGAACTTGATTTATAAAAATCTGGGGAACAGAGTGAGAGAAGGGTGAAACTGATCAGAGTATTAAAAGGGGAAATTAAGAAAAATTAATGGATCAGAGAACAAGTAAATAAGACTGAAATCCTGGCCCCACTGAAAATGGCAAAACTCCCATTGATTCCAAGAGTTAATTACCTCTCCAATACTGGTAAACAAAATAGACATCACTGTAGGATAAATACTGCCAAAGTGAACTGAATCCTTCTTGCATGCATCTATTGCATCTTTCTTAAACAGACATCCTCAAATGGGCTGTTTTCAGTTAGCAGTAGTGGAAGGTAGGATTTTAACTCACCATGCCACTCAGTATTCTTGTCACATCAGAAAATAAAGATTGAGCCTACTCAGCACTAGTCTCTATATATGACATGAAAGTGGAACCAATTGCTTTTATGATTTTTTGGAGCATGACAATCAAAGTCCTGATGATAATTGTATTTATTGAATTATTTTTCTGATCTAAGATGTTTTAGCAACAGCATCATCATGAAATATAAAATAAATATATTTTGTATTGACTTCTATTCTCTGGTTTCCTACCAGTTTTAAAACAGATACTTACGTTACTAAGTCAACAGCAAAGGGCTTCACTGTTTCAGGAAGCCCATTCAAGCTTGCGAGAAGAATAGAAAATAGGAGGACAAAAACAAAACAAACCCAAAAAAGCCCTTTCAATAACCAGTAAGCAACAGGGCTTCTAAAAACATCTGGGCATTGTGAAAATAATTGCAAGTCTGCAATTCCAGCACCAAAGAATCCAGGCTTTTACAGATATTACTTTACATATCTAACCCATATGGTTGCAAAGACAAGCTCCCAACCCAAAATGAGTGCAAAGCCATACAGAGCTGTCTGTATCTGCCTGAAACAATAGCTCTGAGAGGGTGGACAGTCACATTTGTCTCAACTGTGTGCTTACTTTGAATCCTAGTAATGATATTTAAAAGATCATCATAACTCTTTCACTCAAATAGATTTAAATGTAACAAACATTATTATACTTAGCCATCATGATAAAATGCAGTGGCAGATATAGCAAAAGCTGGTTGTTGTCAAGGTTTGTGGGGATGAAGAACTAGGAGTTCATCTTCACACTCTGCAATTTTAACTATGACGAAAGAGTTAACTGCCAAAACCCAACTCACTAACCAATTTGGAAAAATGAAATGGAAGATGTCAATGAATTCCAAGCATGTAGGGGACAGCCTCTACCTGATGCATGTAATCAATACAAGAGTTCCAAATGGCTTTAACTATGTCCCTCTGTTCCTCAAGTGAAATACAGTCTTAAAGAATGCATCTGGGAGAGACATATAAACCATACTGCTTCTGTCAGAGTAGTATTGTCTTTGCAATATCTCAGTAGGATTGTCTGCTCCCATTAGCCTTATGAATTAAAAATAACTAAACTAAAAGAATGTTAAGGTTGCAAGTCAAGCACTCAAAACTTAGGAAATACCAGAATAAATTTGTCTATGCAACATTAATTTGGCCCCCTTGTGAGTATTCATGACCAGCCTTTAATAACATGATCACGTACTTTTTTCCCACAAAACTCCTGCCTTATTCAGTGCACAGAATGGACAGTGCTCACATACTGAGAATCTATTCAATATTTTGTCTTTTCTTTATTGTTCCATGTGTACTGCACACTGTTCAACCCTTGCCCTGAAAACAGAACTAATGATTTCCGTATTGGCTTTTCTATGATGCACATCACTATCATCTACCTAAGTTCTTCACAAACCTTAACGAATTTATCTTCACAATACCCAGGTCAGGAGAGGGTGGTAATATTACAGATGGGGAAGGAGTGAGAGATGTTAATATAAAAAAAAACACTAATTTTGGGTGCCTGATGTGAGATTTTCAGAGACCTTAGCATTATATGGTACTTTATTTGTTCAGCTCAGCTCTCATTGACTTCAGTGCAGAAGTCCTGAGCACTCACAGCTGCAAAATAGGCCATCAGGCACCCAGAAAATGCCCGCTGTGGTTTAAGTGATTTGCCCAGCATCAGACAGAAACTCTGAGGCAGCAATAGAATCCAGTTCTTCAGGATGGCATTCAACTGCCGTAACCTGAAGACCATCTTTTTTCTCCTTGCGTGTCCCTGCCTCAGTCACTATACACCTTTCATTTTTTGTATCAAATGAGGTTGGGGGAGGGAGGGGTCCTACAGACAACAGCCTGCTTGACCCTAGTCAAGCTTATCCATTGAATGAGGTAGGGTCCTCTGGAAAAATTAATATGCACAAAGGGGATGAATTAAAGTTGCAGTCTCGATTCTGCCATTTCCTAACTCTTGACTTTGCAACATTAAATGTTCTTTTAAATGTATTTGTGTACGTAATTTCCTAGGTTTTTTTAATAAAAAAAAAAAACCCTGCAAAATCATCATGTGGAACCCTATTGATCACCACATGGGTTGTCACTAAGGACTCTTGAGCTAACAGTTAGCAGTACTGGTTCTTATCTTCTTTGTGTGTCAGCCACTTCTAGGGGAGGAAAGGTACACATTTTGCCAACGGGTTTCACAACTATTCGCTGACAGCAGAGGAATGCAGAAACTAGGATGCCTGGGTCCTATTCCAAATTCTGAATGGACTGGACTGGTTTGCTTACTGATCCTTCTGTCCTTGCAACCTTCCCAACCCTCTGCCCTAGCTCCGTGCCTGGCATTGCTACATGTGCCTCCTATAGTTACCATCCAAGTGTTTCTTGCTGCTATTTCTTCCTTTTCTTATATTCCTTGTTTAGATTTCCTTACATCCAGTTTTGTCTTCAATAGCAAAAGCATCTATGATAAGCTCCTTGTATATAAATTTCAATCACGAAGAGTCCAATTCCATCACCTTAGTACACCTGAATAGCACTTTATTCCATAAGTAGACTATTCATTTTAATCAAGCTATTCATGAATAAGGGCAGCAGACTCTAGACCTAAGTACATATATAAACATGCTGTCATGGGTATATAATTTGAGTCCAGAAGCTTGTAAGCAACAGTTTAAAATAACATATTGTGGAATAATCACCTCTGCCTTGTTAATAACTTGTTTCCAATTATCTTCGTTTGCTTGTTTATCTGGCTCATATCAGATAGCCAGACTGTAAAACACCTGACACACATTGGTGAGCATTCTCTCTGTCATTGTTTACATGGCACCCTTCCCCATTGTAGCTGATTCCCTCATAATCTTTATTTGTATTTATCCTCACTACACGAGTGATGTAGGGAAATACTATTATTGCAATTTTTTCCGAATGAGACCTGAAATGTAGAGAGATTAAGAGACAAACTCTGTGGCAAAGCAGAGCATTGAACCTGAGTGTCTGACTGACACCATAATCATTGGACCATCCTTCCTCATTTGAGGGTGTGGTTCTACCTCTATGAATAAGTGCTTAGCAGTGTGAGTCAGGGTTTCAGAGTCCAACCTGCTGACTGCAGGCTTCTTATTTTCCTTATTTTCCTTTGTGTCTTGTACAATGCTGAGCTCCACTCATAAAAGCTGTTCGATAAGGAGCTAGCTAACCTTCCATCTCTTTCACCTCTTGCTTGGTGGTTTACAGGAGTGGGTTCTTAGTGGGAGTGAGCCAGCACAATTGTTAGCATATAGGTGTTTATGTTTCACTTTTTGAAAAGTGGCACAACATTCTTGACAAGATTAATCTCTAGCTAAAATGACAAATTGAATCTTAACTCTGCTATTCCTGTGACAAAAAGATGCTGTAGACACGTATCTTTGTCAGTAGATATGCATCACAACATTCTGAATCTGTGACAATTAGAATTAAGATACAGTGCTTGACAGATATTAAATTAATCACACTCTGAATATGAAAATGTCTATATAAGCCATAAATGGCAGCAGTATTTCTGACAATTTTGTTTTGTGATCATAGTCAAGATGGCTTCTTGGTAACTTTTGGAGAGCTTTTATTTAGTTAGTTAAGCAGATCATTGAAGTGAAATAAATCTGTGTTACAAAAGCAAAAACAACAACAACAAAAAATTTATGTGGATTCTTTTTTTCCCTCTCACTGCTTGTAAGCTTCTTTTCTTGGATGCATGCACACTGTCACTACATTTTGACATCATACCCATATTATGGAAATGCACACTTCCATGTTCCAGGAAAAAATGCACTAAAATAAGTTCCTTTTTTCTTCTTTTTAAAGGGAAAAAATAAATGCCAAGTGTTAGTCTAGCTGGCAATAAGCACATATTATTAACTACAAGATACAGGTGATATATTTACTAACTGAAAAAAGAATAATTCAAGGAAACAATCACTTTTTAAAGAGGTCAATTCAAATTTTATTGTGGAATTTAGAAAGAGAATCAAAGGAAGATTGGGGAAAAATACGACAGATGTTCTTCTTAATTGTACTTTATGTATTATATTTTGCCAATCCGAAACAAAGGGTTAAATTTTGACTCAGACCAATGACTCTTATTACTGTCTAAATAATTGTGTCAGAGAGAACCATTAGAGGGGGTAAAGGCCTCTCTTCCAATAATACTGAAGGTAATGTAGAAAATATTTCTTCTAAATTACTAGGAGTCTCATGTCACAGATCTTGAGACCATGACTTCAGGGTAAGAAGATAATTTCTTCTAGTTTGATGGTTGAAAATAATGCTTTGAAAAGCTGAACATTTCTAAAGAATAAAATGAGAATTACGAACTTGTGCCTGCTCCCAGAGAACACTGAAGAAGAATATATTGAAAGGGTTTTTGAGACATCACAAAGCAATTTACTAACTCTTCATTTTTCAGCAGCATCAGCTTTCCTTTGAACTGCAGGAAAAGCTACTTCTTCCAGCCAGAACAATCTACATTATGTGTTCAGATATAGAAAGAAAAAAACAAAATATTAAGCACTATCAAGTTCTCACAAAGTATTGACTCCTGGAGTTCCCAAATTGGAATACACAGATTACAGACCAACAGTACTTGAGAGAAGACCATGCTTCCCCGAAACTAAAGAGAGTAGCTCTGTTTTGTGAATACCAGTGGTAGTTTTGAACTCAGATTATATTTGAAATAAAGAGGTCATATCTATATTGTCAAGTCATTTGAGGAACCCATGACGTTCCCTATTGCCGAACAAGAGGAGATGTTTGTTAAAATAATAAAAGAAGCTGAGGCAACTGTTAGACAAAAACTGGAGTGAGCTTTACCTGATTTGAGTAACGTAACTCTAGTTCATTTGCTTGATGTTATTTCAATGTGTAAAACATTACAAGATGCTAAATAATTTGTAATGTGTGCCAAAGCTATATAGATAAGTTATCTAAGTACTTGTATAGCTATGTCACTTCATACATATTTAACATCATAATAAAAACAGAAGAAATGTGTTAACTTAAAATCCTTTAAAATGATAATAAAATTACTTTATCCTTGTTTCTCCAAATTCAAGAGGCTGCTGGAGCGGCTTCAGAAATTGCAGATGTGCTGCAGTGTCTTTCCGTTGATAAAGGGGATGGAGAACAATTTAAAATGAAAGAGGAAAGATGGTCATGGGATTAAAATACTGGACTGGGACACAGAAAATCTAAGTTGAATTCCTGGATTTGCTACATACTTCCTACATGATTCTGGGCAAGTTTCTTAATCTCCCTCTATGCCTCATGATGGTCCCTTCTGGCCTTAAAGTCTGAGCCTCAGTTTCTCTAAACAACACTTTCTTCCTTTCACCCTTTGACTTTTCTGTTTAGATTGTAAGCTCTTTTGGGCAGGTATTGCCACTTACAATTTGTTTGAACAGTGCCTAATACAATGGGTCCCTAAGCTCAGTTGCAGCTGCTACAGTAATACAAATAAAGCAAAATAATTAGTATTAAAATGAAAAGTTAAATCTGATAAGATGCTGAGCACAAGAACTCACAGGAACAGACCTTTGGGAAAGCTGTGCCACCTCCAGAGATTGCTTCTGCTGAAACCAGAGAATGCTTGTCTTGAAAGAGAGAGAGAGAAATCTAGCTATGCAGCGGCCTTTCCTCCAACCTGATTAACACTAACAATAGGGGAAGTGAGTATTTAAAAATGAAGCAATTGTATCTCTCCCACCCCAGCTGAACTGGGGGCAAGGGAAATGAACGAGCCTTACATATTGAAGCTGCATCAGCCAGCTTTTAGCCTGCTTCTATTTCTGACAGAAGAAAATAGCTAACAGCTAGTGTCTTGCAAAATGAGAGCATCAGATTAAAACAGCATTTCATCCATTATTTTGTTAATTGAAACCTATTTCATTTATGAAATTTCCAACTGTTTCTTTAGGACTAGCATCAGGGAAAGGCATATTCAGTAGACTGGATGTTTCAAGCATGTTTTCAGGAAAAATGGGGGAGAGACAGATTTACTGTGATCATAGGTGCTGGAAGTATGGGTTGCGGGGGTGCTGCAGCACCCCCTGGCTTGAAGTCATTTCTATTAGATACAGGGTTTGCAGTATGGTTCAATGGCTCTCAGCACCCCCACTATAAAAATTGTTCCAGAACCTCTGACTGTGCTCATGTATTTGAACATTTTGTGTGTGTGTTATTGCAAATAGAATTGGCCCTTGATACTGGAGAAAATTAAGAAATTATGATACTCTACCTAGAGCTGATCAAAATTGCAATTTTTCAACAAAAAAAGACAGAATTTTGAAATTCAGTGAACTGGATGAGTATTTCACAACAAAACAAAAAATTGCGACAAGGTTTCCCATTTTTCTACCAGCTCTAACTCTATCATAAACAAAACATTTCAGAGAAAAACCTAAGTAATTCCTGTAGAATCAGAATTCTTAATGGCTGCTACTTTACTCAGTTGATGGAGCAATCTGGTGGGTGAGGTATGTCAATTTTTGATACATACCAGCACTGTGCAGTGGAAGTGATCGCTCCCAACATTTGGATCTCTTTCAGAGTGTAACAGCTCAGTCAAACACTTTCAAAAACCCATTTGTCTGATTCAGAAAAAAAAATCAAGAAGAACTCTCATGCTGTTCAAAATAAACTAGAAAAAAAGTAACTGTAGCCCATGGTCAAAAGGATAAACATATTCTAAGGCGTGCAAATTTAGATTTACAAAATGCAGTGGGTAAAGCCTATTTAAAAGAAGAATCATAAAGGCAAGACCCAAAGGGACATGGCCTCCTTGAAGATCAAACATCATCTTGATCGATCTGTAGATAGGCTCCTAAGACATTCTGACTTGGCGTTCAGTTTACAAACATCACTGAGCCTTTTGGTGATCATGTGATTGTCAAATGTATAGGAACATTACTTGGTAAATGAGCTTCATTATATGTTGCTCTTCCATCCTAATAATAATCTCCATACCCAGAAAGCCACTGAAACCAAACCAGAACTGATGAAGCGGTAGTTGTTGGTTCGGGTATGAATACCTGAACTGCTGATCTTGTCCTGCCACTTAATATGGAGCAGCTGACAAAGATGAGAATTGAAAACATCAATCTGTCACTCTTCAGCTGCCTCAGTGCACACATTTCATTGCCATACAGTAGAGTTGGTATAACCGTAGATCTATATGTGTGCAGGTTTATAGTAAGCTTGATATCCCAACATCTCCATAGAGGCCACTGAACGACCTATAACATGGGGATGGCTGCTGCTAAACAAGTGTCCACCTCTTTCAAACATCCAAGTGTTTGACAGTTGTCATCTGCTCAATATTCCATCCAGGCAGGTTAATACTGAGCAGGCTGTAATCTGATGTTAGAGGCTCCTTGATGACAATGGCCAGGGACTTAGTTTTGGCCAGATTAATAATCAGACCAATGTGCACTGCCTCTTGCCTGACCAGATCGATGTTCAGCTTGACACCACCAACAGCTGCCTCTTCAAGCTTATCCACTGGCCAGTGAATGCCAATATTGAACAACAATGGCACCAGAATGCAGCTATGCCACCTCCCTTGGAAACAGGAAACCATGCCATGTATCTACCATTAATTTAGACACAGCTTTCTGTTCCATTCTGGAGCACTTCTATCTATGACATTATCGTCCCAAGGCTGTCGAGTCACCTCATCATATGCCACAAGTTTGCTTGAGGTGCCAAATCAGAGCCCTGACAGAAGCCTATAAAAAGGGCTGTCCATGGCTTATTAAATTCCGCCATTGTCTCAAAAAAAAAATCTGTCTCAAATTAAAGATCTGGTCGCTGGTGAAATGTTGAGGTCTGAATTGCACTGACCATCCCAGCCACAAAAATACATCCCTAATTTGTGACAGTAACAGAGACAAAGACCTTCCCTTGGACCAGCAATAGTGTAATACCTCTGTAGCTGCTAGACTTTGTAGAACTGATAAATGAAATTGTTTTTAATTGTTCACTTTATTAATGTAAGTTCTGTTCACCATTCACTACACTTGCTTGCATTGTAACTTCTGTTCACTGTTTAATTTTGTATTTCATATGACTTGGCATTGTGCCTCTCTCATACAACTTTGTATTAGAAAATTGGTAGAAAACTTTGTATCAAATGTTATAGCCCCTAAAGATAGTATAGTTAAAGTGAAAGAAACATGTGCCTTTTTGCTAGAAGTAGAAATAAAATCTCCCCCCCCCACACTCTGTAATCAATTGCCCCATTGACTGAATGAGGTGTGAATGAGTGAGGCTGGAAGACCCACCTCCAGACAGCTACAACAGTTAAAGAGGAATGGAAGCCAGAGCAAAGGACAATACAACTTGTCAAGTTGGCCCAATAAAGAAAAGCAGACATATTGACGACCTCAGGGATTAGAAGCAAGCACCTTCTTTAGAAAATGCCCTCTTTGAGCAGCATTAGGACAACACCCAGAAAAAAAAGCAGCACAAAGCACAGACCAACGGACACAGACCCAGATTTGAATCTGGTCTGGATTTGCATAAGAGGGAAGCTGCTATAAATACAAGGTGTCTTGCAGAAGGACCCTGGGTCTCGTCTTGTCACCATCGGAGCATCGATCCGGATCGCAGAAGCCCGGCTCCACCCCTCCCCCTCTAACTCACCTGGCCAGTGCAGTTAAGGGGAGCAACTAGTTGGTAAAACAGCAAGACGGAGTGTGTTTGTGTCTGTGTGGTGAAGCATGACTTAAATCATGCATATGATAGAGTATTAATTAATACCTGTATTACTAATAAATGTGGCGTTTTGCCTTAATCCCCCTGAAAAGATCCCGTATAGTACTTTGAGTACAACAACTTGGCTTTGGCTCCTTTTTTGAGCAGAGGCAGAATAACATCCTTCTTCCAGTCAGTGAGGATGATATTAGCACACTAGATAGTCTGGAAGTGTCTCCAGAGTGCTTGTGACTAACACGGCTGCTACTCTGAAACCTATACATCCAGAGTATAATAATACTCCCACCTGTTTTCATCTACTCAGGGTGATGTTATAAACCTGTGGTGCCTTTCCTGCTTTCTGAATCCTTTCATGATCAGATGAAGGTGGCTGTACCAGAACTTCCTGCCCCATTTCATGTGGGAGAGGACCTCAGGAGGCAGACAATTTATGTGCCTTTAAATTATCTTCCCATCAGTACACATGATCTTTCATACTCTGGCTAATGCAGCTATTCCAATTCTTTACTGGACAAGCTTGTGCCAGGTTCTCCCGCCTACCCCTCACAGACACTGCAAAGTTGAATAAAGGCTTCCTGAATTAAAAGAAAAATAATCCTCCATTTTGCTAACTGGTCACAGTGGTATCTTAGATTGCTTGCAGGTGTGATATACAAAAGCCATGTTATGGAGAAAACATCTGAGGGATCTAAGGTCTTATATCTATACATATTAGTGGTAAGAACTCTTTTGATAGCCATGTACAGTACATTCTCAAATTTGTCACGCACAAAAATCTTGGACAAGAATCCATTGAAATTTTAAAGCTTTCAATTGAAAGGTTCTAATATGGATTGATGTCTTTTGTCTGCCATCTCAGATGCCTGAAGTTCTGAAAAAGGTCATCATACAAGACATGTGAGATAATATTTGAGGCACCCCTCACACTATGTCTGGATATAAGCAATGGAGCTGAGATTTTAATTAAATATATAAATAAGTCATTTGGGAAATCTAAGCCTATCCATGAGATAAATTAATAAAAAACAGGCTGAAGAAGGGACAAGTGTTTCTAAAACCAGCAAAGATGTACATTATATATCTATAATATTCTTACAAATACACCTTGTTCTTCCCAAAGATCAGTTTAAAGATAACTTGTCCCCAGCTAGTCAAACTGTGAAGAATTATTCATACCATGTATTTCCCTAATGGGAATTCTCTTTTCAGTCAATCACTGAAAGCTAGAAAAATTGAAGTATTTGTCCACGTACTGGTTATCATGAGAAAAGTGTGTAAAGCAAGTAAAACAACAATGCTCCTGGCTTGAATCAAATCACTTGCTATCAAAGCTAAGTTCATTCCAAGTTCTGGAAGTCAGATCATAACAACAATAAACACTTTTTGCATTTGTACAGTACATTCTGTCACAGCATCTCAAAACAGTTAACAGACATTTATTACTATTAAGAGCTAATGTAAAGAACTGCACAAACAAACATTTTCCATGACAAGTTTTACACATCCTACAAAATTTAGGAACTATGCAATATATTCTTCAGCACCATTTACCAGCATCTTATCTTTTAAACAGTTACATACACAGTTCGGCAACCTTTCAGAAGTACTGTGCCAAGTTTTCATTTATTCACTCTAATTTAAGGTTTCGCGTGCCAGTAATACATTTTAACATTTTTAGAAGGCCTCTTTCTCTAAGTCTATAATATATAACTAAACTATTGTTGTATGCAAAGTAAATAAGGTTTTTAAAATGTTTAAGAAGCTTCTTTTAAAAATTAAGTTAAAATGCAGAGCCCCCTGGACCGGTGGCCAGGACCTGGGCAGTGCGAGTGAAGCTGAAAATCAGCTCGTGTGCCGCCTTTGGCACACGTGCCATAGGTTGCCTGCCCCAGATATATACTGTACTCTTGTAACAATTACTGTAAGTTACGATCTGTAAATGCTCCAATCAGGATTGGGGTGCTTTTGAGCTAGGTGTTGCACAAATATCTATATATACAGATGCAGTGCTGGTCTGAAGAGTTTAAAATCTAAAGCTCAACTCATGATACCCCTAATCATGGACCTTATTCCACAGTGTAGCTTCATTGAGTTTCATGGGACTATACATGGTGAAAGGTATTATTCAATGTGAGTCACTATACAGCAATCTGGCTCTACGACATGTCCCATACAAAGGGTGGATACAATCAAATATACAAAGGGTGGACATGTCCCATACAAAGGGTGGATACAATCAAATATACAAAGGGTGGATACAATCAAATATAAACAATATTTACACATGCAATGCATTTGCAATTTTAAAAAATAATGTAAACAAATCAAATTCAAACTAATACTGCCTCCGCCCCTCATTCAAGCTAGCATTAATTGACTAGATATAAGGAAAGCTAAAGAGGAGGAGGTTATGGTAATCAAGAATGGCATCGAGGGTTTTGACTTCTGACTTTCTGCACCGAAAGAAAGACATATCTTGGAAATGTTATAGAGAAAGAAGTAGGAAGATTTGAACACAGCCTGGATTTGTGGGGCAGGAGGGAGGGACACTTGAAGGTTACCCAGATCTGATGGCTCTCACCGACTGGTGAGGTTTATAACAGTGACAAAAAATAGGGATATAGGAGGAAAGAGTAGAAGTACTATTTTGAGAGGCTGAAATACTAGACTGGATGGAAGGAGACAAGTTAGGAATAGAGAGGGCCATCTGTGAACTATAGGTGTAAAGATGGTCATCCAGAAAGAGAATGTAAAGAAGGAAATGGAGCAAAATACAGAGATCTATGAGGATCCACTGTAGAGTGGGAGCAGGGAGGAGAGGAACATACCTAAAGAGATGCTGAAGAAGTTGGAGCAGTAAGAGGAGAACCAGGAGAGGGTAGAATCCTGAAGGCAGAGGGAGGCCAAGATATCCAGAAGCATCTTCAGAGACTGAGTAGAATTAAATGGAATGTAGGCCCTGGGATTTAGTTAGCAAAAGGTCATTTGTAACATCAGTGTAATGGAGTATACAAACCACACACTGAGAAACAAGGGGCTAATGAGCTGCTCTAGGCTTAGCCAGCCCTGCCCCACCACACCTGCAAGAGATGCACAGGTTGGAAAGGAGTTAAAAAGGGAGCAGAACAGCTTACCAGTGGGCAAACTATGGAAGAGAAAGGACTTTTACCTTGCAGCTCCAGTGGAAATGGCTGAGGGAAGGCAGGATCTCTTCCATCCACAACTGCTTGACGGTTCCTCCCTGAGGGAAGGGAGGACCTGTTTCTGATAGACCCTGAGAAGGAGGCATTTCCCTTCTCACATACTAACTCAGCTTATTTGTGTTGATTCCCTATGTTTTGTGTATGGAATGCCCCTGAACAGGAGACTTGGAAGTGACCTGACCAGAGGGCCAAGGCATGAGACGAGGCAGCCACCGCACCAAAAGGGGAGAGAACTACCATGCCATGTCTGGCTGTGAAGAGGTGCCAAGTGGTGAGCTTACCTGCTTCATCCTTTCCTGTGAGAGATTGTGAACTACAGATAATAGAGGGGTGGTAGGAAGTGACCCAGATAAGGGAGCTTTATTGTGCACTTGGATGGAAGACACTTGTGTTGTCCTCACAGGATCTTGGTCTGAAGCCTAGTGGAATGGGAGGGCCTGGACTTCCCTAATGAAAACTCCTATCTGTATGTTGAAGGACCTAAGCCCCAACCACTAGGCAATGCTCCCCAAGAGCAAAGACCATCATGCTTACTGGTAGCAATTTTGATGGAGCAGAGAGGTCATAAGCCATACAGTAGAGGATCCAGTATGGAGAATCATGAGGAAAAATTGACTCAATGGTTGTAAATAACCTCTTGGATGAATTTAGAGATGAAGGAAGAGATAGGAGTAGTTGGAGAGGCAGGTGAGGATTGAGTAAATAATATTAATTAAATTATTAAGTTAACCTCCCATCAGAACATCCCATCAGCTATGACAGATGATATTATCTCCATTGTGTAGATGAAGGAACTGAAAGATGATGATGATGAAATAGAAAGGTTAATTGACTAGCTCAAGGAAAAAAACTTGAGTTAGTGTCAGAACTGATAGTGGAATCCAGAAGGTCTAGCACCCGATACCCTTTTGTAACCATTGTTCACCATTTCCCTCTTGCCTTGTAGCAGTGTCAGTAGTTTACTTTCACTTGTGACATGCATGCTTCTTTTCAACCCTGGTCTTTAGAGGTAATAGTCTACTGTATTAATCTACTTTGTTAATTAAATTTAGAAGATGATCACTGTGTTAGACACTTGAACAAACCCTAAATAGTTGTATTTTGTTTAAAAATATTTTGTAACAAAATTCCCACCTTCTAACAACTTGGAGAGGAAGACATTGAGTCTGACATTTTCAAAAATGGAGGTCTGTAGTTTTGCTCCTACATCTATATTTGGGCACCTAAAGAGGAGACCAGAATTTCAAAAGCACAGGGCACCTAACAGATTCCTACTGACCTCAGTACAGTAATAGAAGAGAACAGACCTCACCCTAATGGGAGCTGCTGCATGGGATTTTAGAAAGTGAGGCCATTTTATTTAAGTGACTAAATAAGGAATTAGGAACCTAACTGTACTGTGGGCAATTCTTTTTTAAAAATCACAACCTAAGGCTAGAACTTGAACCCAGATTCCTCACATTGCAGTCCAACGCACTAATTCAAGGCAACTGAGCTTATCCTCCAATTTTGTTGTCTTAAGGCTTTGAACTATATTAAGAGAATGGTACAAATCACTTTGATTCAATTTGATTATGGTTCAGTGCTTTGAGGTTTTACAATTTTCACATATGACAGTAAATATAGCTTTAAAAGAATAATGGGTAACCTTTTCAAAAGCACTTAAGTAACTTAGTCAATGGGCTGTAGGCTCCTAAATCACTTAAATGCTTTCAATGGGACTTAGCCTCCTGAGACCTTGTCTACACATACAGGCTGTATCGCTTCAGCTATATCAGTATAGTTAAAGCTGGTTATGCCAGTATAAAGATGCTTAGGTACTTATACCAATATAGCTTATTCCTTTATGGGAAAGGGAAGAAGTTATACCAGTATAAGGTACTTTGATACCATTATAACTGCATCCACTGTAGGGGTGTAGCAGTGTAAGTATTCTGGTAAAAATCACCACCACCATCTGAAATAGATACACTAGTACAAAAACTGTGAGTAGATCAGGCCTGAATTATTTAGGCACTTTTTGAAATTGTATACTATCAAAATGTGCTAATTTGTGATTTTTGTCTTTTCCCATGTCTTTTGTCAACAGTGTCATAAGCGCTGTAGAATGAAAGATGTAAAGCACTTTTAGATAGCAACTCCACTAGGCTAATGAGCTCGCAGACCCTCATGTCTATCCCTCCAGTCATATGGGACTTAGAGTCTGATTCATTCCACAAAAGAAACTATCACCCAAGGGGCCCATCCACAGATTTTTGGAAGAAGACTTCTCTTATCAAGCCTTGGAGTAGTTGCCTTGCAGCAGTATGAAAACGTTGCCAGGTCTGGCAGCTTGGCCTGAAACTGTAACCTCGTTTTACTTGGCGTATCTACCCCACTGTCATCAAAAGACTTTCCAGTTTCAATGTAGCCAGCTGTGAGCTGTAAAGCCTCTGGCCCATGTTTTCCTTTTCTTTTTTTCTACATTTCTTGCTCTCAGTCCCTTTGTGAAACTTGTCTGCTGCTTGACATGCCCCGTGTAAAAAGTAAGCCCTAATTACTCTACTCTCGTTCATTCTTGGCATAAATATACTACTTGCGAGAGCATAGCTTGTAGCACCATGTGCCATATTTAATGAAACTGCAAAGTTACATCTTCTGTTGTACTTCAGGATAAGAAAAAATAGAACAGAAACTTATCTAAAAGAATTATTCGTTCCAGCTGCTCTGTTTAAGCAACTAACTGCAGCATGTATTGAGCGTATATATCATGGAAGACTCTTTCTTCCATTGACATAAATGAATCAATGCTTTATGGGTATGGATGTCTATTTTTTAGGTAGAACTAAGATATGTTTCTATGTTATGTTGCTTTGGTCCATATATGATAAAAATTGATATACAGGAAGGGATTATAGGGTTAGAATAGCAAAATTATTATTAATGTTGAGCTGATATTTCACATTTGTGGCCCCAACTTTTATTCCTGAGCATCTTTGTAAAATGGCCTAATTTACAAAGTTTATCGTCATGTGTTACTCACATTTGTCTTTTTTTGACTGAACAGTTTTCTGTTGGAAAATGCAATTTTGTCAAAATTGAAACATTTATGTTAATTTGGATGAAGTTTTAGTTGGCAAAATATCAAAACAAATGGCTTTGATTTCACACTGTGATTCATTTAGCTGTGACTTTTATTTTAAGCTAAATATTAATTTGAATATGATATATTATAGCTGTAATAAGCATTATATTATAACGTGTAAGTATATAGTTTTGACATTATTAAAACAAAATGTTTTCAGAATTTCCATTTCACTAGAAATTTTGAAACAGAGCAAAAAGAAATGGAACAAAAATTCTAGTCTTTCTAGTCTTTACTTAGAAACCCAAGTTTGAAAATGCTGGCTTAGAATTAAAGTGCTGACCATGATTTCAACGGAACTCTTCTGGATTGCCACAAGTGTCAGTATGAGCAGAATCTGGTCCCTTTTTGGAAGTTTGATAGCCCAGTTTTTAGTTGTAGGCCCAGGATTACTTAACTGCAAAGTCTAGTTATGTAATATGCTCGCAGCAACTGTATGCAGTGGGGCCTTTGTCTGGCTGCCTGGCGTTATCATTACAACAGGGGTTCCCTCTGCAACTGGTGGCAAAATGGGAAGGAGGGGAAAGTTTCCCTGGACAGGGCAAGAAGGAACAGGAAGTGGCCAGACCAAGAGGCCGGGGGATGGTTGTGGGGCAGGGAAGGGAAAGGCACTCCCCTTCCAGGTAACTGGAAGAGGGTGTATTTATACCCTGAGTAGTTTTAGAGAAGCCCTGTCTCACTGTGATTGGGCTGGTAATACACACCCCTCTGCTCCACCCCATGCAATAAGAGTAGAACTGGTTTCTTCATGATCTGCTGTGGGCATTACACAGCTGCACATTTTCCTTGGGGGCTGGGAAGGAAATTTTTCCTCACAGTGATTGGGAGAGGCAGGGTGGGTTTTTTTGCCTCTTGCACTTGCACAGTGGTTCAAGCACTCAGTGGGATGGGCAGGGAGATTAGGTTAAAATGAAAATCATGGCAGACGTGTAGTGCAGGTACTCATTACAGAAGGGACATGGTGATTGGATGAAAATGGACTGGAAGGGGATTTAGTGGTCAATGGACTGGTTCGGAGTGGGAGTCAGGCCTCATGTGCAGAATCCGAGTGCCAGACACCAGGGTGAGACAGAGGTGGAGTCAGGAATCAGATCTGAGGGTTGGAACTGGATTACGAGGAGTCGGGGGAGGCAGGATCAAGGCTGGTTCTGAGGCAGAAAGGAGGCTGGGTGCAAGGCAAGATATGGACTGGAGCTATGGAGGACTAAACCAGGAGCAGAGCTTGGAAAGAAGAACACGGAGAGGTATAGAATCCATTGGCATGAGCATTGAGCAGACAATGAGCTACTGCTGCAGCTGGGCTTAAGAATGGCCTGCTAGCTTTCTCAACCAATCAGGAAGGGCCATACGGCAGGCAGTCTAGCTGATAAATTAGGGTGTCAGGAGCACAGAACAGGTGCAGCTGCAGAGTCTCATTCCAGCATCCCTTGACGAAGTTGGGGAAGGGAGGTTTGGGGCTTCTAATGTCTGGTACCATGGGAAGCCAACCCTACCTTCCCTCTTAATCCTTATACAAGGAGAGAGTGGCAAGGTTCCAGCCCTGAGCTGGCATGGAACAGCTTGGAAGGGGAGAGGGCTGATGCCGTCTCCCCCCACCCAGGTGTAAACAATTAAGGATAATAATGGCTTGCACTGTACAAGTTATTGCTGGGTACACTCAGATATTTTAGGTAAATAAAGTTGCAGCCTAATTAAATCACAGCCATTTCTTCCAGCATGACCAGACAAAGACCTACTGAGACCAGTATGACAATATTTCAAGCTTCCAGGAACTACCCTTCAAATTGAACTGAACTTTTTCTGTAACTGTTGATGTACTAATGCAGTATTTTATTCTACTCCATTTTTTGTAATGTATGATCATACAACAATGAAAGAACCTGTGGACAGACAGCAGAGAAGCAAAGATTTGCGTTGGCAAAATGCTGGAGTAGCTAACTTTCTGATGAAAGGTAACATAACAACTGGCTTTTAACATCTACTTGTTTTTGAGTTTAAATTTTAACATAAATAAAACCTTCTTTTCTAAGAAATATTTGGATGTGGTTTTCTTAAGAGTTGTTGTAAACTTGGCAATTTTAAGATACAACTTTTTGGATAATGCAAAATGAGTTTTAAAGCCTAATTTCTTAAACATTTCTTTATGTCATTCTTGATTTTTAGGGTATGTTCTAATTAAGGGCTAATCATTAAAGTGGAATTATATTCATCAGTATTTTTTACCAGTTTCTTAACCCAGCTTTCAGCTCCTTTACCCTGCTCAGGTAATGCATAGCAGCCAGAATGCTGCCATAAACAGACAGCTACAGTGGTTCTGGAACAATTTTTGTAGTGGCGGGTGCTGAGAATCATTGAACCAAACTGTAAATCATGTATATAATGGAAACCACTTCAAGCCAGAGGGTGCAGCAGCACCTATTGACAGCTGCGGATTTCACTAGCGTAGGGAAATCCTCTGGTGGCATTAACAAGGCTTACACTACTCGCTATTCCACTTCCTGTTGAAGAGCAGATATTGGTACAGGATGGAGGTGAAGGCAGTACTCTGCATTCCATCTAATCTTTGCTGCTGCAGTGGCTCCAAGGGCTATTGTTACTGGTGTAATTTAGAATAGTCCTTCTGCACTAACTTGAGTCCCCATGATCAGAAAGGGGGAAAGGTGTCTTTACTTTTTCCGTAACTCAGCATCACCAAGCTGAAGGTTGATCTTTTGGTCTTCTGGAAGAAAATTTACTAATAAATACCCTGATATTCTATTCTCCTCTAATCTCCACAGCACTACTTACTATCACTCACATTTTTAAAGTATGTGTTTCTTCTTGCTGCTGCCTCCCTGCCTACATACTGTAGTTCTGTGTCCCTCTAGTTCCTTATTGTACTTGACAGTTGAAGGATTAGTCGGTGCTTTTTGCTTACAGTCTTAATGTAGCTAATTAAAAGAGGCATTTGACACAGAATACTGAAATGACTATTTCATTGTTCAGCGGAACACTTTCCCATTGCAGCTGCATCTGTCTGTAGTTGTTAATCTTCACTAGTATATAAAATTTAATGCTAAAGTCTAACATCAAAAATAGATTATTTCCCACTAAATTATCAGTAGCAGTCTTTGGAACCCTTGATAAATATTTACAGCACTTTTATTGCAAGTTTACTTTGAATCTGATGATAAGAGAAATGGAAAGTAGCTGTTAATATCTCTCACTATTATATGTATATTGAATTTTAATTCTTTTTGGTTGGATTGTGTGGGAGTTACAAAGAATAGAAATTGGGAGATTAAATGGCATAAGAAAGGTTTTTACTTGCCTCCAAAGCCAGTCATTAGAATAAGAAATGTTTATTTCAGAAAATTAATAACTTGTAGATAACATTCTGTAAAACACACAAGCCACTGTGCTAAAGATGTTTTTACAATACATAATCAAAAAATGGTAAAGGTTGTTCCAAAAAAGTCTGGAACTGTCAAAATCATTTTCATTATTCAGGTTTCAAAAAAGAATATTTTTTCATTTACTGGAAATATTTATAGAAACATCTGGAGTTTTCATGCTTTGTTTCACATTCTCCCTCCCCCCTACCGACTTTCTCTCAGATTAATAACAAAACTGGGATTTTTTTTAAAGGTTTTGCCAAAAGCAGCACATTTTGGGAGTGACCATTACAAGGCCATTTTTTAAATTGAATTTTTTTTTATCAAAAACCTTCAACCAGCTATAATTAACCTCTTGGCCAGCTTTTCTTTTTCTCCCCACAGGAGAAGGCCAATAAAAGATATTACCTCCTCCACCTTGTCTCTCTAAGAGCTTGGGATCCACATGGATACAAAAAATTTGCAGCTCTACAATGTAACGGTTTCTGAACACCACACTCAAATCTTGCAATGTTAATCTTGCTAATTGTCATTTAGGCCACATTCCTGCTATATGCTGTGCACAGACATGCCTCTGTCCAGTGTTCAAGGGATGAGTTTGCAGGTTTAGAGCCGTACAGCCCAAACTCATTTCCTTTGATTTTTAATGGGAGTTTTGCCATTTCAATCAATCAGAGCAGGATTTGCTTTTTAAAATGTTTTGTATAAGATAAACCATTTCCACAAATTTTAAGCTATCACCATCCTGCAGCCATCTATGTTCACTCTTATTCATTTATGTATTTTTCAGTTTACAAAAAATATGCTCTTACAAAAGTCTCTGGGTTCACTAAACTCCGTCCTTTCATCAAATACACAGCCCATTCCCTGTTCTCTATCAGTCAAATATCTGGGAAAACAGTAGGACTTTGCAATATCCTTGGAGGTAAGGTGACCAATATTTCCCAAGGAGAAAATGGGACACCATGCAGGGGCTTGCCCAAACCTCCTTCCCATGGTGTTTGCCCCAGGCACTCGCCCAAGGTGCACCCGACTGTCACTGGTTACTTGAACTCTGCTGGCCCCCCTGCTCAAGGTTGTCACTACTCACTGGTCACTTAAACCCTGCTCCCCCCTCTTGATGCTGTTGATGGTCGCTGGAACCCTGCCGGCCCTGCATACATTGGAACCCTTCCTCCCTTTCCCTCATCAGCCCTGCCTCCCCCTGCACAGGGCTGGCATCTCCATTCGCACAGTTCCTCTGCACCGCACCCCACTTTTTTGACAGAAGTGGACATTTGTCCCATTTGCTCTTGCCAACTGGAAATGGGACAAATGCCCACTTTTGCCAAAGAAGTCAGAATGACTGGGACAGGATTTAAAAAAGGGACTGTCCCAGCCAAAACGGGATGTATGGTCAGCCTGCCTGGAGGGTAAACAAAGCCTCTTCCATCAGACGAATGAGGGAAGCAAATTTCTGAGTTGAGTCCCCTCTAATTACAATGCCCACTCACAAGGCCTCAGAAGTGTTCAAATCTAGACACTTTTAAACAGATCTAGGAGGTCCTGGTGGTTTTCAGACAACTGTGATTCAAACTATGTAGTGTATTAAAGTCAACACCGAAAATTGAACGCAGATGTATAAAAAGAAGCCCATTCAGTCTTTGGCACATTTGCACAATGTATTTCTAAGACCCAGCACTCCTAAGCAAATAAGCTACTACATTGTGAATCAACTGGATTTGCAAGTAGTCTTTGGAAGCAAGCCCCATCTGCAGAGTATAGTGTGACAATCTTAAAAAAGGCAAAATCCACATCCAAGAAAAATCATGGGCTGAACACAGATTTATAGGAAGGATTTATGGGACGGTGATGGCACCTGGGAGTCAGAGGAACAATCGGGGATTCACAGTATCTCTAAGGTGGAAATTCCATTTGCTGAGGATGGACAGACCTCTTCTATTGCAGGGTCAGATACCAGACCATCATATTTTTAAAAACTTCTTTCTTAAAAAGAGTGTATGGACTGATTTTCAAAGGTGCTGAGCACACTTAAGCTCCTACTAACATTAATTGGGTTTTGGGTACTCAGCACCTCTGTATTTCCATGAAAACTGTGCAGAGCAAGGGACTGTCTGTTCCTATCTATATGTTCAACTAGGCTATTAGCAATAATAGAATTATAGAAATGTAAGTCTGGATGGGACCTTGAGAGTCAAGGTACAAGTATACCTAGATCATCTCTGACAGATGTTTTCTAACTTGTTCTTAAAATCTTCCGATGAAATGGATTACATAACTTCCTTTGGAAGTTTATGCCATTATTTAACTGCTCTTATTGTTAGTAAGCTTTTCCTAATATCTAACCTAAATCTCTCTCTCTGAAGATTATGCCATTTACTTCTTGACCTACTTTCAGTGGACATAGACCATAATTGATCACTGTCCTCTTTATCATACTCCTTAACACAGTTAAAGTTGTTATCAGGCTCCCCTTCAGTCTTCTTTCCTCAAGACTAAACTCACCCAATTTTTTAATACTTTCCACTTAGGTCACCTTTTCTAAACCTTTTATAATTTTTGTAGCTCTCGCTGGACTCTCACTAATTTGTCCACACCTTTCCTAGAGTGTGGCACCCAGAACTGGACACAGAACTCCAGATGAGGCTTCACCAGTGCCTAGTACAGTGAGACAATTATATCTGGAGTCTCACACATGTAAGCAGAGTCAGGATGAGCTCTACCCTGACATCTGGTGGTGAATTGTGACAAGTGTGGAAAAGAACATCAGGGGCTGATCTTGTTTGCATAGGCACACCTACTCCGCCTAGCATGAGCCCACAAAGCCCCAAATGGTCACTCTGGCAGCCGTGGGATCCCCAGTTTCTCTTTTATTGGGGCTGGAGGAATAAAGTATTGTTACACTGATTATGTGAATGAAGGACAATGAAACCGCTTTATGATAGAGGGTCTCACCATCAACTAAGTAGCACTCACTAGACAAGGAACATGGGTACCAAAACCCAGTGAATTGAGAGAGGCTGGGGACTGGTGTGTGTACCTGATGGTATGGGCCCCTTTTGAGGACCTGGAACACCAATTACACATCCTCCTCTCTCCACTTTTGAATATCAGAGCTAATTTTAATTCCATTAGGAATCTAATTACAGACTGTTGAGCTGAACTCACTTTGGGCTAGTGGTGCACCAGCACTGGGGCTCTCCCGCTACAAGCTGAAATTACTAAGAGCTGAAATCACTGAAGAGCTAAAGTTACTAAGAGCTGAGATCACCGAGTGGTGTGTTAACTGGTGGGGAAGCCTGAAGCTATATTGCTAAGTGGCTAGCGGAGTGGTGCAGTTTGTGGGACGGTTGGAGCAGCCCACGGAACAGTGAGCGGAGTGGAGCTGAGCAGTTTGCAGGGAAGGCTGGAGGAATGGAGTGGAGCAGTTTGTGGTGAAGGCGGAAGCAGAACCCCAAGGAGAGGCTTCCAGTTGGCTTTGGACCGTGTAAGGTGCCCCTTAACACCTCATGGCCCACCTTTCCACCCAGGCTGGGGGCTAAAATCCTGCAGGTAAACGTTTGAACTCTGAGGCTGCACTGACCTGGGACAGAGACTTTTGAGTTGTGGGACTTTTGGGACTTTGGGTGATTCTTGGGTTGCTGGACTCAAGAGACCTTTGGGATGTTGGATTTTGGGGTCTTTGGGTGATTTTTGGCTTCCTGGACTCAAGAACCAAAAGGAAAGGACCCAGCCCAATTTGCTGGGGTGGGTCTTTACTCATGGTTTGGTCTATGAACTCTAGTTGTGATGTTTTCCCAATTTAATGCTGATGTCGTTTACCTTATGTTATTAAACATTTTCTGCTGCACCAAGACTCTGTGCTTGCGAGACAGGAAGTATTGCCTCTTCAAGGTGCCCGGGGGTGGAGAGAGGAGGATTTTCCCAGGTCAGTGGGTGGGAGCTTGAGCTGGTTTTGCGTTATGTTGTTGGGAGAGGATGCCTATGTACTGAACCCGGCCCTTGCTGCTACCAACTTGGCCTGGCAGAAGAGTTACACACATGACAGTTTTGTTAATACAGCCCAGAATAATATCTGCCTGTTTCTCAGCTGCAACACATTGTTGGCTCATATTCAATTTGTGATCCACTAAGCCCCCAGAGCCTTTTCAATGGTTTTACTGTCTACCCAGTTATTTCCCAGCTTGTAGTTAGGCACTGGCTTTTTCTTCCTAAGTGTATTACTTTAGACCTGTCTTTATTGAATTTCATCTTGTTGATTTCAAACCAATTCTACAATTTGTCAAGGTCATTTTGAATTCTAATCCTGACCTTCAAAGTTCTAGCAACTCCTCCCATCTAGGTATTATTTTGCAAATTTTATTACCATACTCTTTACTCCATTATCCAAATTGCTAATGAAAATATGAGTAGTACCAAACCCAATACTGATCTCTGTGAGATCCCACTAGATATGTCCTTCAAGTTTGACACTGAACGATTGATTACTACTCTGGTCTTTCAGCCAGTTGTGCACTCACCCTATTATGATCTCAGTTAGGCCACATTTCCCTAGTTTGATTATGAGAATATCAGGTGGGACTGTGTGCAAACCTTACTAAAATCAAGATATATCAGATAATAAATTACTGCTGTACAAAATAATCTCTAAGAAAGATCTGCCAGTAATAAAACAAAAGGCAGCTCTTGATTTGTAATGCCAGGCAATTAATGAACAAACAAATGAACAATATAAACTACTGAAAAACTCATTGTGGTCTTAATGTGCCTATAGACTGTATCTTGTATAATGCAAATGAAACTTGTATTAATCAATAGATACATGAATGTTTAACTATTCAGTGTTATTCATTACAACAGATCAAATGTGTTTTACTTATAGCATTTTCCTCTTGTCTTTTTGGTGCTGACACTTTCTGAGATCTAGCTTTTAAATAAATCTTTCTTTTTCTTTTCTTCAGTGGTTTTACTTCTGGCCAGCACCTTATTCTTAGACATTCTAAAAATACATATTCTCACCATTTGGTATTCATTCACATATTCTATAAATAGGGGCCTACTAAATTCAGGGTCCATTTTGGTCAGTTTCACAGTCATAGGATTTTGAAAATAGTAAATTTAATGATTTCAGCTTTTTAAATGTGAAATGTCATGGTGTTGTAATTGTAGGGGTCCTGACCTGAGAAGGAGAAGGAGGGGTCACAAGATTATTGTAAGGGGATGGGGGACGGTTGTGGTACTGCTACCCTTACTTTTGCACTGGTGTAGGCAGTGGTGCTGCCTTCAGAACGGGGCAGCTGGAGAACCTAGCTCTGAAGTCAGAGCCACCACCACCAGCAGCAAGGAAGGCACGGTATGGTATTGCCACCCTTTACTTCTGCACTGATGCCTGCAGAGCTGGGCTCTCAGTCAGCAGCCTCCACTCTCTGGCCACTCAGCTCTGAAGGCAGCAGCGCAGAAGTAAGGGTGGCATGGTATGGTATTGTAACCCTTACTTCTGAGCTGCTGCTGGCAGGGCGCTGCCTTCAGAGCTGGGTACCCGGCCAACAACTGCCACTTTTTGTCTGCTCAGCTTTGAAGGCAGCACAGAAGTAAGGGTGGCAATACCATGATCCCCTCTAAAAGAACCTTGTGCCCCCCAACTCCCCCCCTATAACTCCCTTTTGGATCAGGACACCCAATTTGAGAAACTGTGGTCTCCCACGTGAAATTAATATAGTATAGGGTGTAGTAAGATGAGGCCCTGAAAATAAACCCTTATCAGAGGCCTAGTATGAAGCCTAAGGCCTAAACTAAAGTAATGGTCAAGACTTTGCTAACATAAAGCAAAGTTAAGCTGTGAGCCAGAGGCAGGCCCTGCTCACAGAAGCTGGCAAGGAAAGGGCTGATGCTGCAAAAAGAGACGTACCTAAAAGGTATTGGACACCAGATATCAGAACATTCACATACTTGTACACTCTACACAAATAACAAGGAACAGGTTGACCCATCCCAATGACAGCGCCAAAAGGGTAATATGATGGATAGAGTTGTTTTGTTCGAACCAACATGTACAAGGTGAGAGGTGGCACCTTACTACGTAGAGGGGTTGCATCTTGCTATGTAGAGGGGCTGCACCTCAATACATCAGGAGTGATGTGTAACTTGTTTTTACCTGTGTATAAGAATGCATCCCTGGGCAGTGTCTTTGTCTGGCCTAGGGGGCAGTGGAAAGTCCCGCCACTGACTGAGCTGGTCCATTGTCAGGGAGCACATAAGTACTAGCTAGCAGCACTTTAGCAGCACCTTGAACTTCTATGTCGGGGAGCTGGAGACTGTGTTTCTCTTCAACAATAAACTTGGCCCAGGTGCCTTCGTACCTTACTAGAGTCTGTAGTCATTGGGGGTTCTCTTGGGGTCTGCTGTGACAGCTATCTGTGCAGAGCCAGGGCAGCACACAGAAGGAACATGCATGCAGCCGATTGATATCAACATAGAACATAACAGAGCACCACACTGGGAGCGTCTGAAAACATAGGGTAAATGCACAGAAAACATAAAACACAGATTTCATGGGAGGAGACCAGATTTCATGGTTCATGATTCATTTTTCATGGCAGTAAATTTGGTAGGGTCCTAGCTATAAATCAGTTGGGCTGGCAAAATAATACATATAATTTCAGGAGCTTATAGCTCCCATCAATAAAATTGTCAGCACCAGAAAATGAAAATCTGAATTTCTCCTGTAGTAGTGAGTCTTCATCACTCGCTTTTCATTACTAAGGTAAATATTAAATGCAGACAGACTTGATAGATCTGCAGTTGCCCTTTTTGCCTCTCAGCTTTTGGGATGAAATAAGGGTTCAATAAAATGTCCATCACCAGTAGTCTTTTGTTTGGATGTATACAATATATTTCCATATCTACAGCATATTAATGTATACTGCGTGTTTGATCTGTCTCACTGGTCACAAGGGAGATGAGGGAGGCTGTGTTATGGGCAGTGAAGATCTAAACTGATGTTAATAGAAAAGTGGCCTACAGTAGGATTCACTACTGCAAAATAGGTTTGATCTGGCCTTGGGTTTTGTTTTACTTTTAACCGTTAAGGAGTAAATTTTCAGGCATGCCAAGGTTAAGCGTCTTTCTTGTGGGCAGTCACAAATTATGCCTTCATTTCCAGATGATAGACTCTTCAGGGTCAGGACTGTCTCTTATGTGTTTGTACGAAGCTTAGCACAATGATGGCAATCAACATTTCAGCAATGACAATCAACAGTGCAGGGACTCAGTCTAGCTTGGGGTTTCTGGATGCTACCATAATACAAATTTTAAAACATATTAAATTTGTTAAACCTGCAAATGAATTACAGGTATGACTACATGAACCGATAATCAGGGAGTTAGATGTGTAAAGAATAAGATTTTCACTTGTAATACAGTGTGGTTGCAAACCATGTTGGATCAATTTTTGTAGATGCAGACTGCACAAGCAAAACTTAAGGTCAGCCCTTAGTTTCCTCTCAATATTTCCTAATATTTTCAGTAGCATCTGGTGTACATTGTGAAAAGGTGTCTTAACCACTGCTTGTGCACCCATTAACCCCTCACTTCACAAACTATTCTGGAGTCATCACAGTGGGACAGATCCTCAGATAGTGTAAGCTGGTGTGGCTCCATTGAAGTCAATGTTAAGATATTTATTTTGAATGGGAGGCATGACAAGGCACCAAACAAGACTAATTGGACTGAATTTTCCATTTTTTTCACTCTGGCTGATTGGACTTATTCTTGAGTGAGTTTAGACCAGCTGATGATCTGATCCTGTATGTTTATTGACAGCCATTGTGTATTAGCCTGACTGAGCTACATAATTATAAGGAAGAGGAAAAGAAAACACAAGAAAAACAAGGACACACAGTGCCAGATGGTTATACTCTTTCTCATACTGGATGATTTTTTTCAGACAAATGGTTTATTTGCCATGAAATACAGTTGTGGTCAACCTAAAATGATTTTCAAATTTGTGTTGAACTTGCTGATAATTTTGGACAAAAAAAAAAAATCAGGCTATTTTCACAAAAAGGAGAAGTGGTGCCATTGGTTCTCTTATGCAAGTAGCATAGTGATTAGGGCACTCACCTAAGGTATGGGAGTTCAAACCCCTACTCTGGAGCAGGAACTTAACCAGGATCACCCACATAGCAGTGGAGTGCCCTAACCATCAGGGTATTGTGCGGTCAGGTGTCTCTCCATCTCTCTTACTGATGTTGTTACATTTTTCATAAAATACTTGAATATTTAGAGAGAGCATGAGAGAGGATGTGTGAGAGAATGATTCCATAGCCTGGTGGTTCAGGGACACATGGGGGAACACCAGGTTCCAGTCTGTTCTCCACTATTTAATTCAGTTCTCAAGCTGGAGGTTGTTAGGTGGTTACATGGGGGTCGCGAGCTCAGATATCTGTTGGGGCTGTCATCCCTGAGCCCCTATTAAATTCAACCCTCCATTTTTAATTTATAAGGGAGGGTTGCATTCAGACGCTTGCTGTGTGAAGGGGTCTTCAGTTAAAATTTTTTTGAGAACCACGGATTTAATTGTTTGTATAAAGTGGCACTGCTTGAAGAGGGCATATTGAGAGAGACCCACCCCAGGAAACTCCATTGGCCAGTGATTCCAGCATTCAGCTATGAGGCAGGAGACCTGGGTAAAAGTCTCTACTCCACATCAAGCAGAGTTGCTTATTCACACAGCTCCAGTTTGGACCTATAGATCTACAACACAGACCTCTATCACTTGAGCTAACAGGATAACTGGTAGCAGTAGTTGGATGTTATCCTATATGTGGACCATTTTCTAGAGATGGGAAGAGACACACACTTTCCCAGGGGATTTTACATCTATTTGCTGACAGGAGAGATTGAGGACAGTTGGGTTCAATTACAGATTATGTTGGAGAGTATTCGTTAGTGATGGTAGGACCTGTGACACTGCCTATCTGTGCTTCCCTCCTCCCACATCTACCCCAATTCCTGGCTCCTGTCCCCCTCCCCACTATCAATCCCTGGCTCATGCCTCCCTCTTCCACTGCTCTCACCAACTTTACTCCCAAATTGGTTCTTGCCCCCTGTTCCTACCTCACCATCCTCTGGCTACTCCCCCGCCTTTGGATCCTGTTAACTCCTACCCCATTCCTCACACCACTGCATTCATGTCAGGTTGTGTTCTTTTCCATCTCGCTGCCTGGGTACCAGCAGGAGATCATTCAGAGCACAGCCTCCTTGCTCTCAGTTCTAGTCCACGGCACCAAAGCACTCTCCAGCAGCTGGTAGGAGCAATTTCAGGGAAAGTCCTGCTTAGCCTCTGCAGTCCCTGACTGGAGCATGCTCAGTAATGACTGAATCTTCAGAGTTTTTAGCTGCCAACTCTAACAAGTCTCCTGGCTTTGTGTGAACTGAGATTTTTTTGAAGGCCTATAACTTGACCAGATGTGGTCAGATTTTCATGGTGATTGGAAAAGGCACATCTCTGACACCAAGGTGATTCTTCTGCCAATTTTCAAGTCCCAGTACCAAAGGATAGAGACACTAGAATGTCTCAGTTAAATAATGGTAAGAATTATTTTAACATGGCAAAACAACATGTATTTCCCCAAACTCATTTTCAGAAATGGAGAAACCATTTTAGCTGAAACTTTCCAAAACAATTCAGCCCATTGCAGACACCAGACATGGAAAATTTCAGCTCTAATATTTAAACCTTTGGTAAAGTCATAAATAAATGAAAATATGATTTAATGGGAAATGTAAAGCAACCTTAACTAAAGGTAGGGCTACCAGACATAAGTCATGTAGCAATTGGGACTACTCAAATGTTTAAAGTTAAGCACATGTGTGTTTGCATAATTGGGGCTTAAAAGTCTCTACTCCACATCAAGCAGAGTTGCTTATTCACACAACTCCAGTTTGGACCTATAGATCCACAGCACAGACCTCTATCACTTGAGCTAACAGGATAATTGCAAAATAATTGCAATGACCTTGTTGGGGTTGATTAGTTGTTTATTGTTTGTTTGGCTTATACTCCCCGGAACATTTTCTATCCCAATCTATGTTTCAGAATTACTGGGTATTTCATATCATCTTGAGATTCAGTAAATACTTGAAAAACCATGTTCAAATTCAGATACCTTACCTTCAGGTACTATGCTTTGAGAAATACATCCCAGTTAGTATTGGGTAATTCCTGGGCAAATTGGCCTTACTTCATGCCTTGCCATAGCCCTGATTCAAGGTAAATTATCTGAACTCTTTACCATATCCATTAACAAAGAATTAAAATAAATAAAATGGATATCTGCCACCTCAGAACAGGTTTTTATCACAATTTTTTTTGGTAGCCCTATACATTAACCAATATAAGAGGAAAAACCTTCCTTACATAATATCTATTCAATTTTACTTACAGGCTGTGAAATACCATATTGTGCTAACCTTTATATTATTATTATATATTTTTAAAAAAATCCTAATACAATCCAAAGATTAAAGCCTCAGTTTTCAGTTACACTAATGCCCATCTACATCACTCTTTTACACTTGAAAGCACACCTGGAAATGTGTCCTGTTGTGTAGTGTAGTTTACTTTAAAGGAAATATGGGATTACAGGGATTATCTGCTTAATGAATCCTGTTACATTCAAGGAAGATGGAACAATTTACTTCTTGGCTCCTCTCTAGGTTTTCCTGTTGACCTGGAATGAGAGTAGAATGCTTCGATATTGGCAGTGTATACAGTCCAATTGTTTCTAGAGTTGCAAATAACTATTAGGAGCATGTTTGTAGTTTCTCTTTAACTTCCACAACAGCTGCTTTCCCGGTCAACTCTAGATGTACCCTCTCTCCTCCATTCCCTGATAGATGCTTCTTCTTCAGTGGACTTCTTGGTCATGTCCAGCTCCATCCACCTTCAATCTAACTAACATCTTGGGGTCAGTTTCTTTGGTATACAAAGTCTCTCTTAATAGGCCTAAGGGAGATCACCCATCCTAAAGATGGGAAGGAGCTGATGTAAGGGCTCATTCATGTCATTTAACTTCCCTGCTACCAATGTAACAATGAAAAGGGGTCACTGCTAGGATTGACCTGGAATCTCTCGGAATTGGCATCCATCTCCCAGTAACTATTGAAAGCAATCCAGGAGATTTTAATAGGATATTTTAAGAAAATGACATTACGTCATGTGGGGAAAAACAATCTCCCAGAATAGTTTCAGTCAGAGTTGGCAACCCTGGCATTGCTGGAGAAAAGGCTACAAAGACCCTGTTCTATACCAATTCTGTATCATTTTCAGCCCCTTGTGGCTATTGTAGCCTATAGGGTATCCTAGCACAGTACAGGGGTAATAGCCTTGCAGACAGCAGCATCAGGATAAAGGGAGTGCACAGATGATTTTTAGCTATGTTTACAGATTTCCACAGGACTCACCCTTTATGCGATTAGGCCTCAGGGTTGCCAACTTTCTAATCTCACAAAGACCTGGTCTATACTACATGCTTATACCGAATTTAGCAGCATTAAACTGATTTAACCCTGCACCCGTCCACACAACGAGGCCCTTTATATCGATATAAAGGGCTCTTTAAACCAGTTTCTGTACTCCTCCACCGATGAGGAGATAACGGAAAATCGTAGCCACGGATTAGTTATGTCCACAAATCGATGGTATGGCCTCCATCGGTCACCACAGTCACCATTGGACTTGCTTCTGTAAAGCAATCTGAACTCGATGCCACTTGGCCCAGGTAACAGAAAAAGCCTCTGCACTTTTGAAGTTCAATTTCCGTTCCCCAGTGTGAGCTCGATCCCACAGTGGCCATGCATCCACATCCAAAAAAAAAGCTCACGGACTGAGTGGACATACTCGATCTATT
Source organism: Chelonoidis abingdonii (assembly GCF_003597395.2). Lineage (NCBI taxonomy): Eukaryota > Metazoa > Chordata > Testudines > Testudinidae > Chelonoidis > Chelonoidis abingdonii. Next base: position 186,636,436 of record NC_133769.1, read on the forward strand.
GCGATGGGGGAAAAATCTGTTTCTACAAGCTCCATTACAGAAGACGAAAATACAAAGCATTTGAAAAAATCCCGAGGCTATGATAGACAGAGGCCACAGCAGGACTCCAGACAGGGCTGCGTGACAAACTTCGTGACTATAGACTCATAGGTCAGAAGGACCAATGAATCGAGTCACCCTGCACAAAGCAGCACAGAACCCTACCCATCCACTTCTAAACAACCCTAAACTATTCCTATTACTGAAGTCTTTCATAAATGTGGTTTGAAAGACCCAACTGCAGAGATCCCACCACAACGACCCATGCCCACTTGCAGAGAGAGGTGAAAAACCTCCAGCCTCTGCCAATAGCCCTGACGAAATTCCTTCCCGACCCCAAATATGGGTGATTCAGCAATAACCTCAATGGGCAAACCCACCAAGCCGCACTAGAAAGTAATCCTCTCAGTAACTCAAGATCCCCCACCATCAACATCATCATAG
>NC_133769.1:186637018-186640462 GCF_003597395.2 Chelonoidis abingdonii
TGTCCCTAGCCTCTGTTCATCAGAGGATGGAGATGCATGGCAGGAGAGAGATCACTTGATCATTCCTGTTAGCTTCACTCCTTCTGGAGCACCTGGCATTGGCCACTGTTGGTAGAGAGATACTGGGCTAGATGGACCTTTGGTCTGACCCGGTATGACCGTTCTTATGTTCTTATGACTTGTTCACCTTCCCCGTATCAGTCCCTAGAGCAGGCAAGATTCTGGGCTTTATAGACAAATCACCTGCTTTTGTACTGCAAAGCCTCTGGTCCTATGCATTATGACACATTAATTACTGTAAAACAGCATTTTTGAATGCTCTAAAGCCAGCAGGGCAATGCTTTCATTTCACTATCACATCCTAACCTGTGCTTATAGGAAAGCCATATGCAGTATCTCCTTAGCAATTAGGTAAATAAGATTATTTTATTCTTAACGTGCTTGAGGAATTTCTGTGTTGTCATTATAGGTTAGGTTTATAACTGCTTTAGATTTTAGAAAACACCTGTAGACTCCTCTGTATTAAGGTAGGAGGCCTTTATACTGTGCCTATGTGTTGCTGGTATAGGGTTAAATAGAATAGTAACTAACAAGATTAATAAAGGTCACTAGAAAAAGGAAGATTGTAGCTGTAAAACACTGGATGTCTTCTAAACAATGCAATGCCCACGATTAACGTGTCATCACAGAAGATATTAAAGGCAGGATTAAAACTTAAAGCAAAGTAACATAGTTTCCATTATTACTGAGTTTGAGTTTAATTCTGCCCTAGCATAACAAAAGTGGAAAACACTGGAAGATATTGATCCTGTGAATTTTCTGGATATAAAAACAGAAATTTAACCAAGTAAAATAAAGACAAAAAATCATTTGGAACATTTTTGGGGTGAAATTTCCATTTACTGCGTCATTAAGTAATTATAAAATGGGAAAGAGCAATTGAGTGATCTGATTATCAAATGAGCATTCCAGTCCCTGACTAATCAGTGCTATTCACGGCTCTGAACTTGCAAGCAGTGAATAGTGCTGATTACAGTCACAGCTCAGAACCTCATTACTTAATTAACAATATAAATATATATATTTAAAAAAAAATTAGCATTTTCTACTTATAATAAGGTGCAGCAGTGCAAAAATTGTGTATTATTAATTCAAGCCTAGTAGTCTTGACAGTACTTGGCATCTGTCCTTGTGTTTAACACACTAGGCATGAATTAACACAACATAATTCACACACTGCCATATCCTATTGCTTAATTAACCTATCAGAAATATGGGGGTAGGAGTATAGCAGGATTTAATTGATTCCTATTAATGTCGCTGAGCATCATGTGGATAAATCCCCTTTGCAGCACTTCAAATATTTACCGCAGAGTATGCAATTCAGTTTGATGCTATGGTTACATGTACTTCTGTTCACTTGATCGTTCCATGTGCTAGGGCAATTTTATGTTTTCTCTGCTGCAATATTATTTTAAATGGTTGAGATGACTGTATTACACCTAGAGTAATGGTTCTGTCATCATTTCCATTATAAATGCTGCCTTTCAAGGGTTTATGACTCAGCTGTAAAAATTTGCTCTAGGCTGAAACTTGGTATACAGTACAAAATTTCAGCCAGGAGGGAATTTATTTATTTATTCTGAATAAAACTGGCTTGGCCATTTTTATTAGCTAACTATATATGTATTTGAAGGAGAAAGGACTGCTTTTGGTTGGCTGCTCATATTTTTTTAATTAAATCTTGGCTTCCAATAATCTGTGGTTTAGGCCCAAATTTTCAAGAAGCTTCTGTTAATTTATATACAGCAATCTGAATGTGCACCTGGAAAATGCCCAACTGCCTCTCTATGCATGCAGTTTTGTGCTGCCAATTACTTGTTTTGCACAACAAAACGAGGGTTTCTCATTTGAGCCTGCAAAATATTTCTGTTCCACTAAATATCTGGCATATAATCACAAGGCTCCATTTTGTGCATACCGGGTCAGTTTTTTCCCTGATGCAAACTGGATTATGGCATAAAAATTATAGCAGTATGCCTTGGTCGCAGCTCCTGGATTCATGTGATTACATCATAAGCTAAGTTTGCTTAAAGTGAGTGTCTAGCATTCATGGTTGTGAAGTAAAGATTGAAAATATAACCTAACTGTAACTAAGAAAGTGGTAGGAACTTTCCTATGCGTGCCAACGAGTTGTTATGCCCAAAATGTATCACTCCGTGGGACCTACCAATGCCACCCCCTCAGAGGAGGAGGAGGAGAATAGTGCAGTGATGTCCAGTCTACCCACTTAAGCCAATGGACTGCAATTGCTGGATTAAATAACTGCTGTTGAACTGAGGGTGCCCTTTCTGACACAGCTTCCTCTCTTGGGGTAGAGAAAGGGACTCCTGCTTCCAAAGGAAAAGGACCTGCTGCCACTCCTGGGGACTGAAGGGGACACATGCTGCTGCCAAGCTCAGTCTGGAAGGGAATGTGTCCCCCTGATACTCCCACTCCAAGTGTGGGGCATGGCAATGGGGCCACAGAGGAAGAACCATGGAGTGCCACACCATGTGAGGATCCCATACCATGTGGTTTCTAGAGCACCAGAGTGTCTTTCACTAAGGCAGGGCTGGCATGATTTCCTACATGTAGTCTGAGTCACAGCAAGGGTGAATTTGTCTCTGACAAGTTGAAATATCACTGAAAATATTGTGTCTATGATCCAACTGTGATTTTCTTAAAGCTTAAAACAGACCAAATCCTAAGCCTTTGTATTTTTATTAAATACAATCTTTGTGCTACAAATTGTCATGATAGAATATAGTGGCTTCTTCTGAGAGCCATGAAGCAGGACTTTCACAAAGGGTTCAGGTTTTCCAAGGCCAGCCATGCTTTTGAGGCACTTTAAGCATCATACTTCTATTTCACTGTACCTTGAAATATGGGATAACAGCTTTATGTAAATTTTTTCAGGTGTGTGGGTGGGTGCATGCTGCAGTTAGTCATATAGTAATTGAGCCATTTCACCAACATATTTTTGTCACAGTCTTAACTTTAAATTACTTTGCTTTTGTTTGTCAGAACTTTTGCACTATTTTAATATAATTTCTGGTGGTATATTAACACTAAGTGCCTGTAGCTGATTTTTGCAGCTTCCATGCTGAGCAGAATCAGTTCTGCTTCTAGGCAAGATTTTTTCAGAGTGATTGACAGGAGTAAATGCTTGTGGAGGTTCCGATTCAGTGCTGCAGGAGACATTAAAAATTGACATGCTGATTGTCCCTGCCAGCAGGTATATGGGATCTTGGGGAGCAATTACCACACAGGTGGGGTGCAAAATAAACTTTATTAAGAAAATGCCAAAACAGGGAAAATTCAATAGTGAGGGGTATGGGGTTTGTTAAGGTAGACAATTGGGGAGGGGTTTCTTTTAGCAAATAGTATAGGGGGTTTCAATAG
>NC_133769.1:186643739-186701892 GCF_003597395.2 Chelonoidis abingdonii
AAAAAGTGATTTTATTAAATACAGAAAGTAGGATTTAAGTGGTTCCAAGTAGTAACAGACAGAACAAAGTAAGTCACCAAGCAAAATAAAATAAAATGCGCAAATCTGTGTCTTATCAAACTGAATAGAGATAAGATCCTCACCAGTTCCAGAATGCTCCTTTTACAGGCTAGCCTAGGTCCAGCAATCACTCACACCCCCTGTAGTTACTGTTCTTTGTTTCAGTTTCCTTTAAGTATCCTGGGATGGTGGAGAGGTTCCTTCTTCAGCCAGCTGAAGACCAAATGGAGGGGTCTCCCAGGGGTTTAAATAGACTTTCTCTTGTGAGTGGAGACCATCTCCTCACCCTGTGTAGAATCCAGTCACAAAATGGAGATTTGGAATCACATGTGCAAGTCGCATGCCCATGCATGACTCAGGACCTGCAGGCAGCAGTCATTACCCACATGCTACCTTGAATGTCCTCAGGTAGACTTCTTATGTGGAGTGGAGTCTTCCAAGCTCTTTTGTCTGTTAAGTGCTTCTGGATTGAGCACTTAATTTGCACATTCCTTTCCCAGGAAGTGACCAAAAAGGCTACTTGAAATCAAGCAATTATACAGCCAACATTCATAACTCTGAACACACAAATGGTGCCTGCATACACCTAGGATGAACATAACCAGTAGATCATAACCTTTACATGTAGCAAAACCCTATTCCAGTTATATCATACGTACATTTATGAGCACCCTATCCCATAAAGCCTTATGGGGTACACTGTCACAGAGTTGACCTAAGATACGCAACTTTCACGTAGCTGAAGTCGGCGTATCTTAGGTTGCTTTACCTGGCCGTGAGGATGGCGGTGAGTTGACCGTTGCCACTCCCCTGTTGACTCCGCTTCTGCCTCTTGCCGGAGTGGAGTTCTGGAGTCGATGGCAGAGTGATCGGGGATTGATTTGATTGCATCTACACTAGACATGATAAATCGATCCCCAACAGATCAATCACTACCCGCGGATCCGGCGGGTAGTGTAGACATACCCACAGTGCCACCTAGTGACTAAACTGTATAGTATGGTACATAGATCAGTGCCATGAGAACACCTGTTCTCACTTTCAGGTGACATTGTAAGCAAAAAGCAGGCAGCATTATCTCCTGCAAATGTAAACAAACTTGTTTGTCTAGCGATCGGCTGAAGAAAAAGTAGGACTGAGTGTACTTGCAAGTTCAAAATTTTACATTGTTTTATTTTTGAATGCAGTATTTTTGTACATAATTCTACATTTGTAAGTTCAACTTTCATGATAAAGAGATTGCATTACAGTACTTATATTAGGTGAACTGAAAAAATACTATTTCTTTTGTCTTTTTACAGTGCAAACACTTCTAACCAAAAGAAATATAAAGTGAGCACTGTACGCTTTGTATTCTGTGTTGTACTTGAAATCAATATATTTGAAAATGTAGAAAACACACAAAATATTTTAAAAAAATGCTATTCTATTATTGTTTAACAGTGCGATTAATAGCAATTGATTTTTTTAATCGCTTGACAGCAATAGTCTGTTTATAGATTCTAAGCTCGTTTCAGGTTTTTCAGGTTTGGTGATGTGATGGGGTATACAAACCCCACACTGGACAATAAGGAGTTAAGGAACTACTCCGGGCTGAGTCAGACCCCTCCCGCCACACCTGTAAGACTACACAAACTGGAAAAGGACTTCATAGGTGAGAAGAGTAGCTTACTTGTGGGCAGAGAAAGGAAGAGTACAGACCAGTAACTTGAAGCAGCTGAGGGAAGACAGTGACTGCCTGAAGGCCGCTTTCTGAAGGAAGAGAAGACTTGACTCTGATACAGCCTGAGACGGAGGCATTTCCTTCTCTCTCATATGAACTCTGTGCAAATTCCCCTTGATTTTGCTTATGGACTGACCTGGAAGGGGATGGACTTGGAAGTGACTTGGCCAGAGGGCCAAGTCAAGAAGGAGGCAGGCCACCACAGAGGTGGAGCAGCCAGCGGCCATAGTCTCTGGGAGAGAGAGAGAGCTGTGATGCTACACCTGACCATGAGGAGGTACCAAGGGGTAAGCTGACCCCTTCACAGGTAAGTTATTTTAGTTTTGCTGTCTCGCTAGTTCTGACTGCTTTGCCATGTGTGTAGCTGTGATTAGGGTTAACTCTCTCTTCAATTGTAGCTGCTGTGTTCAGACAAAGTATGCAGAGCTCTTCTAAAACAGTCAACATTTCCCCCTGGTTGTTGAATTCTCTCATGAAATTATGCTTTTTCATAAACCACATATTGCTGAGGTATAAAGTATGTATCAAACATAGCCACAATCCTTTCATAGTCATCTTTGTGCCTGTCTTCAGTAAAGTCAGAGAATTTAAAAATATAAAATATGCTCTGCCTGTTTCCCCATACCTCTATACCTCCAGTTTATTTGTGGAGTTTGTTTGCAGTTCAAAATATTGCAAAATATTGCTTCCAGTCTATCCATTGTGAAAGTTTGTCATTGGTGAAATTGTCTGGGGCATTGAAGAATGATATGTTGTTGAGATCCTGCAAACTTTGTTGTTGTTTTCCTTCTGATTCTGTTCTTGGTTTACTTCTGACACCATGTCATGCTCCTGTACCACGTATGGACTTGCTACAGAGCTTGCATATACACATCAGATGTGCTCAGCATAAGATCCCTTAGTGCTCTGCCAGATATGGCTGAGGTTAGTTTAAATGAGATATTTTACGCACAGTGCCACATAGTGTCTAAACTGTATCATATTATTCAACATTTCATTACACTAAGCCAGGGCCACCCAGAGGATTCAGGGGGCCTGGGGCAAACTGGGGGAGCTCCGGCACTTATATCCATCCAGCAGTGGTCCGGGTCTTTGGAGGCATTTTGGTGGCGGGGAGCCCTTCAGTCACTCTGCATCTTTGGCAGCACTGAAGGGCCCCCCACCACCAAAACACTGGCTGAAGACCCAGACTGTTGCCAGGCTAGGGCTTGTGGGGCCCCTCCGGGGCCTGGGGCCTGGTGCAAATTATCCCACTTGCCCCCACCCCCCCAGGCGGCCTTGCACTAAGCATTCAGAAGTATCCTGCAATTAGGGTTTAAATGGAGGGAGGATGGCTGTGTATGAGTGAGATCCCTGGTTTAAACTAGCCTTGTTGCTTTCATTCTCTTCCCACTTTTATGTCTCTTTCCTCCTATTCCTATGCTGTCTCCCCTCTCTTCTTTCCAATCCTCTTTTTGTTCTGCTGTTTTGTCTCTACTAGGAGCACAGTAAATTCTGTTTATACAAGGAATCATGTACAGTACAATTAAAATGTCATTTTGACCCAGAAATTCAGATTCTCAGCTGGTGAAAATAAATGTAGCTCCATTTTAGACATCAGGGACTCGATCCTGTGAGGTACTGAGCACTTTCAACTCCCAGTGCCTTCAGTGAGTATGAGGATGCTCAGCAGTTCACAAGTTCTAGCCCAGGGCATGTATGAGGAGATGTGAAACACATTTACACTGAGATCTAAAAGGGAATCTTGACTTTACCTTCAGGGTCAATATAATCTGTTAATAGCTTTTTAAAAATACATGAAGCAAAAATACAGTAGCACAAAGAGGAGAATTCATAAAGCCTCAAGTTCATAACAAAATTATTCTGTCTGAATGATGATTGCTATCACATTTCTGGGCAGTTAATGCAAAGACTAGACATTGGTGAGTATGAGCTCGGCCCGTGTGCTGTGTTTTGTCAATTGTTCAGAATATGCATGAAAAATCATGGCAATTTGTGACATGTAAACAATTCTGCACTTTGCCAATGTGCCAAACCAATCAGAGTGGCATGACAGATCATGGAAACTCAAACTGTGAAAATTATGGACTCAGTCAATGTGTCAATTTGCTCCTGAAAACCCACTGCTGGTAGAAGTAATGCCGACACAAATGTATTGCTAAATTCAGTCATATTTATAATTCAGTAACAGACAAATTTAATAGCAAATTATTCTAGCTCAATTCTGGGCCAATCATATGCATACTACTATAAACCTGGTAGGAATGTATGGTGGATCTAAAGGTTTCAAATCCTGTTGCTAACCCATATGGGTGTCAATATGTTGCCATATGAGGGAATTTCTGTTCGTCTTTTGTAAAAATAGAAAATTGCAAACAATAAACTACACCCCTACCCTGATATAACAAGACCCGATATAACACAATTTTGGATATAACGCGGTAAAGCAGTGCTCCGGGAGGGCGGGGCTGCGCACTCCGGTGGATCAAAGCAAGTTCTATATAATGCGTTTTCACCTATAATGTGGTAAGATTTTTTTGGCTCCCAAGGACAGTGTTATATCGGGGTAGAGGTGTACATCAAAATAACATTAATAGGTGGCAGAGTCAAGCACTCAAAAGTTAGGAAATATCCGAATTTGGTTGCTTGTGCAACCTGAATTTGGCTACTGCTGTGTAAGCATTATGAGGCAGTCTCTAATTACATGATATAATATTTTTAAAAAGCTCATTCATCTCTTTACATTTTCCTTTGTTCTTTTCAACTGATTGTGTCATGCCAGCTACAATCCAGACCAGTGAAAGGACTATGTCACCTGCCTTGCAACCCTGGGTGCCTTACAATGCCTTGCTGCAGTAGCTGCCCACTGGGCTGCTCACAAACACCCTTCCAGCATGCAAGTCACACCCTGAGAGTCTGTGTGTAACTGCAATCCACCAGCCACACTTGGGTTATACTCTGGCTTTTGCCAGCCTGGCTTATACTGCAGCGTGACCATATGCAATCCCAGTCCCAGAGTTCCTTCCCAAAATGTATGTCTTGTACTGTCCAGTCATCTCCAGGACAGTCCACATATATTAAGTCTGTTATTCCTTTAACACTTAAAGTTTAAGGAAATAATATACACCAACTTACCCTTTTAAATGGAGTTATCATGACACTTCAACTTAAACATACCAGATTAGATAAAACAATAAAACAAGTTCATTAACTACAAAGAGAGAGATTTTGAGTACAATTAATGAGGCATAAAAATCAGAAATGGTTAAAAGAAAAATAAAGATGAAACGCTTTCTAGTACCAAACTTAACAAACTACATTAGATTTAAAGCAAAGTTTCTCGTCACATGCTTCCAACGGCATTACTGACCAAATTCGTCAGATCAGGACCTCTTCCCCAGAGTCTAATGGCTGCTGCTTTTGTGTTCTCAGGAGAGAAAGGAGAGGTGTCTTGGGGTGTTTGTTTGCTCAAGTTTTAGTCTCCCTGTTTAAAACCATTCCCAGCTGAGAACCAGAAGACAGAGTCTGTGTGGAAGGATGTTCCCTGCTGTTGTTTCTCCCCACATTAGTTTCTCCCTTCCCCTTTCCTGCTTGATGAGTCTGTTTACTGCTTAAATACAAATGAAGGCATTTGGTCGCCAGAGTTTTAATGACATTGATATGTCAGAATGCTATCTTTGAAAAATTTCATATATTTGTTGAAACAATCATATTTGTTCAGAGCCATCCCTAGGTTTTGTTGGGCCTCAGAGATATGAAACTGGACAGGTAGCACCCTGTGTAGTTCACTCTCAGTTTATAATCATTACTCCAATTCTTTGTTCATCTGACTGTGCTAATGGAGATGTGCTGGCTGGCAAGCAAAGTATTGTATGCACATGTAGCATAGGATAAAGGTTGACAGCATATTTGTAACAAGCTATCTTTTCTACTCAAATTATTGGTATTTACTTTTATGAAATTTTTCTCTTATGTCAAAATAATGTAATTGAAGCTCCTTTAAGTCTTTCAGCATTTGAACTCATTCATAATTGTTAATGTTATTCTGCAGTGGTTTCTTCTAACTTTTCCTTCATAATTAAAATATAGTTTCATACAATAAAGAAAGGAAAATGGGTCCTGGTCTATCACTTACTAATGAAGCTGCCAGAGCCTGTCTTAGTTACCAGGAAGCATTTTTCACTAGCTCTTGTTACTGTGAGGAAATTGCCTCTGTTTTCAGCAAAGTTACAGGAAATGCACTCAGTTATAATTTTACACAGGACACATTCAATCCACTTTCAGTTGTAAGCAGAATACATTATGCTATGATATGGACTATGATAACTATAACATAAAGGATAATATTCACCAAATAGTGACAAATATTTTTTGTTTCTTCTGAAATTTTACCCATTTATAATTGTTCTCTGTCAGTGCTGTAGATGTTAGTTCGCTGGCTAGGTGATTGATTAATGCGGAACCTTTCTCTAAGGATTTTGTGGCATACCAAGCCAATGACAGCTGTGGAGGTGAATGTTTCAAGCAATCTTGAGTCAATGGGATCTTTAATTCTCCCCTCATGGCCGCACAAACCATTTTCTGGCCTTGAGAGTTACTTCAACACATTGGCCACTGACAAATAAACAGTTGACAGCATTCCCTTCAGATATGTCTACAATTATATAACAGCAGGAGACACCATTTGGATACCATGCCTTAGTCCAGCCTAGGGGCTCATGTCAGAGTTGATAGCAGGAATAGTTTCAATATCTCTCTTGCAAAGCCAAGTTCCCCCTCTTGTGATTTCTCCAACAATGAGACACTGGATTAGTGCTGATGGCAGTGCTGCAGAAAGCAGTAGTAATGAGTGACACAGATGGGGGTGCATCTGACATTGCAGATTATTTTACAATCATACAATGATTGTCATTTTTATGTACACTATTATGAGGCCACCTGTACTCTATTCTCTGCTCCTGGGCAACATGGAGTGGAGAAGTGTGTGGGTGTGTTGTGAATCTATACATATTCTCTCTGTGTATTCAGTGATGTGTGGAGGTAGGAAGTTAAACTTGTATGGTTGGAAGGGATCCAACTTTCCTCTTTACTTTTTGGTTTTAGAAATATTCAGAAACAGATTTCATCACAGTGACAGTGACTTGAACAGGAAAGTATAATTTTTTAATATAGTGCTCTGTTGTGAGGAAAATGTTTGTTTTACCTATCCCATCAGTGCTCACACTTTCATATGTGTAATTAATATGGTCAAGATGGTAGGCAGTCAGGGAAAGAGCTGTGCTGCATCAGTTAGAAACGGAGAAGAGAACAGATCACTCAGCCCAGGGGATGAGGTTAAGGCTAAGGTAGCTTAAAGCCACCTGTTTGTCCTCATAAATCTAGGCTGTCTAAATTATGGCAACCTCCCTGGCCTGTGTGTGGGCAACAGTGCTGCACAGAATCTCAGCAGCACTGTGTGCCACAGCCCCATCCCTGACACTCTCCTCCCTCCCCTAGCCTCGCTGCCAACTCCAAAGTTTATAAGGGCATTCTTAGAGGATGGCCCGTGGCTCTCTTCCTCATTTCCTGCATCAGGGAAATTCTCCCCTGCATGGATCAAAAACTTTTAGTGTGGTAGATAGGTGCCATCCCAGGGCACCTCTTTGTGGCCTGGGGTAGTCCTTCAGATTCTCTGCTCTGAAACTCAAAATAATTCATATACACCCAGAGACTTTAACACAATATTTCCCCTTTCTTGGGGGTCTCCTTTATTCAGATTACTTATCTCCAATTTAGGTTTCATGAGCTGCACAGCCCACCCTTTTGGGGCTTGTGTTTTCCCAATCCAGGCCTTTTGCCTTCCTCCCTCTTTCAGGATTTCACAGCCGTCATTCCTGGGGCTGTGTATACTGCTTTCAGTCATGGCCTTCCCAGGCTGAAACTCACTCCTCAAGCCTAGGGCTTGCACAACCCTCCTTCCTGAAGCTGTGTTCTGGTTGACCTCTTTTTCCCCCTACAATTGCATCTGACTGGCATGGATCTTCTTTTTCATTCACGTGCCTAGTCATTTAGTCAGTCACTTAGTCCTTCCCAGGTGGCTCTAATAACCCCAAACACTTTTCTGTGCTTGGCTGGGAGAGAGAAAAGCCTTGTCTTAGCCACTTTACAAGGCGCTTGGGCTTTTCCTACACCTTTCCTCTTCCAGACACTGACTGTTCCCCAAGACCAAGTTCCTGTCTCCAGATGACTGCTCATGGCCTTCATTCACTTTTCCTGGGCACAGAGAACAGAGTAGCCATCTCCTCAGGACTTAAGTGGCCAGTGTTCTGTTACAGTGGGCCCTTATACTGCTTTATCCAATCAGGAGGAGCAAAGTAGGTCTGAGGAACTAAGATACTTATTTTATTTCCCAGGGTGCTCTAATTTACATGGTAAAAACACTTTCAATTTTGGGAACCCTATAATATGCTCCCCTCTTTCTTCCTGCCACATTAAACACATAAGCACAAAAATACTGATCCTATTAAACTGATCTCCCATAACAATTGCAAAAGCTGAAAACTATATTGCTTTTTAATTTTGTGAACTTTGATAAAATTTTCCTTTCACGTTTTTCTTTACACAGTTTACTCGTGTAATCCATAAATATTTTGGCCCATGCTAAACTTAAATCATATTTGTTCAGATAAGCATAACTGTCTAGCTGAAACTAATTCCACTCCAAAAAAGATCTCCTAGCCTTAATGCCTCTGGCCACTCTACAAGGCTTAGGAATGGAGTTATCTCACTGAATTCTAAGAAAAGGTGCTGACATCTCTCATGCAGATCTGAGCATAGTCAGGATAAAAATTCTAAGAAACACTTTCATGCCTTGCAGCAGTTAGACAAACTCCAAATCCAGCTCTCAGGTTTTTAAACAAAGAAATGTCCTTGTTTGTTTGAACTTCCTGTAAAAGGGGAACCTTGTGGCTATTTACAGGAATTAGACCACTTAATATGAGAGTCCACTGATCTTTGTGTTGCCATACTAATGTCCCTGAACTCTTGCTCTCCATTAGTGTTCAATAGAACTCATAGTTATAAATTTAAAGCTCTAAAGGCTCTGTGATGTTTCAGTGCAATATTTCTGCTCATTCACAAGTCACAAAAGCCAAATCATTGATATATATATATTTAATCCTAGAATCTGTGGTTCCCATGACAAAAGACCAGATTTAGGGATGGTACAATCACACTGAGGACAGATAATTTCTTGGGGAATGGAAAAAAATGCCACTAAAACAACAACAACAAAAAGTCCAAAAATCCAGAAAGAACATGAAAATCAGAACAATCTAGTCCCTCAGTTGCTATAAATCAGCATTACTCCATTGACTTCAATGGCAGTAGGTTGAATTTTACCAGGTGATGATCAGCCCCTTTAAGTGAAGTAGACTTCTCCCTGTGGAAACCCTTCATATGCCAAACTTTTCCTTGTAAGAGTTTAATCACTACACTGCATAGTGCATTGGCGCACACAGCAAGGCTTCTATTTTACAGAGCTTTGTGGTGTACCAGAGCATAAATGTATTTCACTGACCCACATCCTCACCCATAAGAATGGAGTAAAAATACCCTGAGCACATCTGAAATAGATGTCTCAAGTATTTGTTGTTGTTTTATTAGTACTATAATTGTCGCTGTCTGTGATGGGATCTACAGCCTCCCCCCCACAAAACGTAAGGGAGTGGGCTAATCAGCAGTTACAGAGTGTCCTCCAAATGGAGGACTCGCTTTAAACAGGACTGACAGACAAATGGCAGGACAGTGAAGGAGAGTCTATCTGCAGGGATGAAGCTGCTTTGTAACTTCTGAGACATATTTATCCACAGCAGAAGGATCGAGACTGGGTGTAAGGCCCAAGTGGTTAGGACCATTTTTCCTGACCAGCTCCCTGAAAAGGGAGAATAACAGCATTCTAAGAAGTAAGCTGGGAAGTATCCATTGACTGTTTTGAACAATTGAGACTGATTGGGAACTCTCTGCTAGGGAGGAATAGAGACCATGCCCCAAACTGAAGAGAGCATGGGGAAGTAGGAAGTGGCCCAGGGGAAGCTGGTCTGGTATATCTGCAAGAAGGGACTGAGAGACTCCTTGACCCTTTCATGTGAACTCTGGGCTGGGTTTCCCCTCTTATCCTTCCTATCATTCTCCCCACCCCCTCTTCCCTATCTGGCTGGGAGAATGTGTGGAGCATTGGGAAACGATAGACTGTAACACAGTCACCAGGCCCACAGAGTACCCAACAAGGCTATACTAGGACTTTGGGGATTTTTGAGCTATGGTCTGCTACACCATTGTTAATTATTTGTATTGCAATCACACCTAGGCCCCCATTGTGTTAGGTGCTGGATGAACACAGAACATAAAGATGATCCCAGCACTAAAGAGCTTACAATTGTTCAGCTTATGAAGAATTCCATAGTGCCATGTTCTGACTTAACCGTTTATCTGACTTAACTCAAAGTAATGGTTAGATGCTTCTGTAGAATAATATTTTTTCTCTTTCTTGAAAATTAAGTCCAGAATTCTCTACGGAAGTGTGCAAAGGGCCAGGGGAAAGAATAGATCTCTGCTGTGTGATTCTTCTGAGTTCCTCTTTCTGAAGGAGAATGTTGGGTCTTTTGGAGATTAGAGACACCTCAGTAGCCTTTTGGGAAAATTTCCTCCTGCCCTCCCAGATCAGATTACTTGGACTGTGTGCTTCTGCCCAGTATTTGGGCAACAATGGGAGAAATCTCCTTTTAGCTAAAGGAGCTGTTTGAAAAAATTCTAATTTCAACTATTTTGACCCTCTCCCCACAAAAAAGTTTCCATTGGCTTTGTTTTTTAGATAAACAGAACTTGACAGTCAAATTAGTTTTGAATAATAACCTTTACTGGTAGTACAAGCCATCTCTATCCCGTTCCTCAATTCTGCTCTCACTGCATGTGTGGAACTCCTTTGGACATCAGTGAAAGATCCTCTCATGTTGGGTTTAGCAGAAAATCAGAGCCGACATCTCTCATGCTGATCTGAGGGAAGCAATATACCTCAAATGAGAGAGTTGATGTTACTTCAGTGGAAGCCATTGAAATGTGCTTCTGTCTCAGGGTGGGATGGCCCTTTAGGGAGGTAGTCTTAGCCCAATTATGACTTATTAGCTGCTTTTACATGATGGGTCTGTGATAGCTTGCAGATCACTTGGTTCTGAGGTAAAGGACCAAGGAGTGTGTAGAGACTTGTGGAGATTCGGTAGGTGCTTGAATGAGGCGCAGGTCAGGAGAAAGGACAGAGAAGGGTCCAGGCAGAACATTATGGTTTATCTATTAACTGATATTGGACTGTTTTGGGGAAATAAACTGGCCCCTGAAGAAAGGGACTGAACTCCTGCCTTTTGGGGGGTTATATCTGATGACCTGCCTGGTGAGTTGGGCTACCAGCTTACACTTCCGAAGAGTATCTGATGGAATACTGTACTCTACTTACTACTCTCCACTGCACTGGTGCAAATCATAAACAACTCCATGCCCACAGCTGCTCTGTCTTTTACATAACTGGCAGCTGTCTCAGTTTGGCTAGGGCTGCATCCAGTTTCTCCCAAAGTAAAACCTGACCACCACCTAGTCTCACACGCAGGAAAAACTGCAGGTGCGGTAATAACAGACTCAGACTGCAGCTGCATCAGCCACTACAGAGAAACTGTTTTGAGAACAAACAGTAGCTATGTGTTCAGTGGTCAGAGTTAGAAATTGACAAATGCCCCAAAAAAGGCAAAATAATAATCTTATCTGTCAAAGGGTTCAGCTTATCTGAGGGAAAACTGTTTATTGGCTAAAGCTGAGGACAGCAATGGTGCATGGTATCTCTATTTACACCCTACAAAAAGGTTCTCTATGAAAGTTTGTTATATCTCTTTTTTTCCAGGAGAACTGTAGGAAAAGGCATTTAGAAGTTCCCATAGGCCCTGATCCAGAGCTCACCAGAGTCAGTGGGAGTATTTCTATTGACTCCAGTGAGCTTCAGATCAGGCCCATAGTACGTTTTTATTTTTTTGATGAATGCCACATTTCAAACCAGAAGCTTTATATTGCAAAAATTTAATAAAAGGTGAAATACAGGATCTGTATATTGTTCATATGACTAGCATGTCCTTTAATATGGTTGCTTACTTTAACCAGCAACTAGAAATCCTTATGCAATATTTGAAAGGGAGGATGCACTGGAGTTTGATATTTTTCTCACATTGGACCCATGTCTGTTTGTGAAATTGTCACGTATGATTCTTTAAATGTAAGATGCTTGATTCTCATGTCTGAGCTAACTCAGCCTTGGTGTAAAGAGATGTAACATCATTGTCATCAGTGGATTTGTCCCTATACCCCAAGAATGAATTTGACCAGCTGTCTTCATTGGCATTTGATTTGTGTGTTATGGATGTTGGATCTCCATATGTCATTATAACAATAAAGCCTCCCTTTAGTTAAAGGAGTTTAAATGTTTAAAGTGACCTGACATAGTTTCTACTTATTTAAACTTAAAAATGGTTGATCTAATTAAAAAAAAATTGGTCTGACTCTGAGACTCTATATGCTAAATTTCTCAAGCTGAAGTCATATTATCTGGCTGCTTTTTAATTCTGTGAAAATAGAGGTTAATAATGAAAGTGAAGGTGAAACATTGGCTCTGGTATCCCTGATCACCTTGATCAGTCGGTCCTTCACCCCATACATTGCACAACACTTCTTCCATTCTTCTCATATCCTGGCCTTCTTTCTCCATGTGTGGCCATGCCTTTTCATGATAAAATCTTCCTATCTCTTTGGAGATTGGCCAAGTTGTTGTTTCAGTTCTCATTAGTACCACTCGACAACAGCTGCAGTCCATCTATGAGCCTCGCTATATGTCTGGCCCATCGCATTTTACTCTGCCTGCTCTTAATAACGATGTCCTGCACTACACTCTGCTGTCTGATCACTTCATTGGGGACTCAATTGCAGGATTGAAATTCCCAGAATTCTTCTTTCCATTCCTCTCTGTGACAGACAGTTGCTGCTTCTCTGTCTTTGTCAGTTCCCATGTTATGCTGCTGTACAACATTGCTGGCAGTACTGTTGAGTTGAAGAGGCTGGCGCCTGTTGCCTTGTTGATTTTTCCTTGGAGGACATCCTGATAGAATTGAATGCTCACCAACCTACTTTCTTTCTTCACAAGAGTTCACCTTCCTGATTGTGGTACATGTTTCTTGGGCAAAATATACATGTTGCTCAACTTCTTCTATTTGTTCTCCCTTGATCGTTATTTGGGCTTTTGCCAAGGTATCAGGCTGCATAAATTTTATTTTGAAGCTGTTAATTTTCAGTTTGATGTGGCTGCTTTTTGTGTTGAGTTCTCACAGCATTTTCTGTAGTGTGATAGTATTTTTGGTGATCAACACAATATTGTCCGTGAATCTGAGATGGTTTAACTGCTCTCCAATGATATTGATTTCACCCTTCCGATTCATCTGCCTCCTTCTGATTCATCTGCCTTTTGAGGCAGGCTGTGAAGCATTTTGGTGAAACCTTGTCTCCTTGTTCCACACATTTCTTGACTGGGATGCTACTGGGGTATCAAATATTGTTACATTTGTAGTGCAGTCAGAATTTGCTTCCTTTAATAGTTTGATATAATTTGTGTTGATGCTCTGCTCTGCAAGAGCTTTCAGCATTGCATAGATCTCTACGCTGTCAAACACTTTTTCATAGTCAACGAAGACAATACATAAAGGAATTTGTATTCCCTTGAGTGTTCCAATAGCTGGTTGATAGTGAAAATATGGTCCATTGTGCTGAAATTCCTTCAAAAGCTTGCCTGCTCTCTTGGCTACTGCTCATCTAGACTCTGTGAGAGTTGGTTTGTTCTTATTTTGGTGAACAGCTTGTAGACATGTGAGAGCAGGAATATTGGAAGATATATCTTTAGATCTTCATGATTGCCCTTCTTGTACAGCACAATGGTAGTGGACTTCTTCCAGCTAGGTATCTTCTGCATTTTCAAGTAACCACTAAACCTCTGAGCAAGGGTTTCCCAGAGGTCTTGGCCTCCAACTCTTATAATTTTGACAGTTAGTGCATCTTTACCTGGGGCTTTTCCTTCCTTCATTTGGTGAACTGCATGTCAAACTTCACTGACAAGGACTGGGAGTACATGGTCGTTGGTCTGTTGAAGTGTTGGTACTGTGACTTATCTGAGACATGAACAGATCAGTGTAGGAATCTTTGCAGACTGCTTCCATCCCTGTTCTGTCAATTACTCATTTTCTGTCCCTGTTCTTCAGTGTCATTATTGCTGACCTGTATGCTGTCAATTCCCTTTTGCATCTTTCAAGCTTCTTTAATGGTCTCTAAGAGCCTTTTATTTTGGTATTTCTCGAAGTCCTCCTTTAGTAGTCTTCTTATCAAGTTGCAGAGAAGGGAGTACTCAAGTTTGTCACCATCATTTCACTTCATATTCCTCCTTATCTAGCAAGTTCTGCTTTTCCTCCAAGATTCTTCCTTTCACTGTTTTTTGTCTTTCTTTCTCAGCTAATATCATGCATTGCCTCAATTTATCAGTGAAGTTTTTATAATCCTCATTGCAGTTATTTGTAAGACTCCAGTCTTCCTTGGAAATGATCACTTTCAAGATTGCCTCGTTGAATATTTTTGGCTGCTGTCTCTGATTTGCCATCTGTAGTGTTTTCTTTTCCACCTTTTTGTTGAATTTGAGCTTTGCTCTGAGCAAGCGATGGTCACTACCTGTGTTAAATGATAGTACTACTGAGAAGTTCTGTGCAATGAGCCACTTATCAATCAGACTATAGTCAATCTCATTCTCATTCTTTGCATTGGGCGTGATCCATGTCCATCTCCTCTTGGCCTTCTTCTTAAACCAGTTGTTATCAATGAACATTTCTTTCGTCTCTGCCAGAGTTGCCAGCCACTCTCTGTATGGATTCTGTTTGCTGACGCCAGACCTTCCAATAAACTTTTTACCTTCTTTCCCTCTTCCAATGTTGGCATTGAAATCTCCCATTGCAATTGTATATATGGATTTTTGAGCGAGGGTTTTCTCTAACCCCTGGTAGAATTCTTCCACATTGTCATCTTTGTTTGTGGAAGCACAGATCTGAATAATCTAGACGGTGCTGTTCTTGTTCAGTTGGAGGTGTAGTACTCTGATGCGCGATGACTTGAACTTGCAGGAGATGATTTTTGGAGACCATTCCTTGATGATGAAGCCAATTCCTCCAATGGTTCTCACGCTTTCTCCTTTTCCCAACATGATGGTGTTTTGTCTCTCCACTTCACTTCCATCTCCTTTCTTCATCTTGTTTCGCAAAGATCAAGAATGTTGTAGGCTGTCCTTGCCTTCTCCTCCATTATATAGTTGATCAAATCATCTCTCATCAGTGTCCTGCAGTTATAGGTGCACACTGAGAGGGCAATCCTTTTTCTGGCTACTGAGATTCTTACCAGCCTAGCATTGACTGAACTCCCCACCACCATTGTAGAATGGATTGAGGAGCGCACAAGGAGTTGGGGCCTATTTATTCATTTTGTTTTAGTCATTTCTTCATCCACCCACTGGCTATGCTGTCAGTGGTGCATTTACCTCCTCAACTTAGCTAGCACCCAATCTCAAGAAAGAGGACAATTGTCTTCTCCCTGGGTTGGTAGTCTGACACCTTAATAACATAGTTGAACCTACTGAAGAAAACGCTTCACTTTCAGAAAATGCTGTCAGAAAAGCCAGTCACTGCTGCACTACTTTGAGGAGTTGAGGTAGGATTTTGCAACAGTATTCCTAATACTACAGCTACAATGAATTAAAAGTAAAATAGAATTTTCTGAATGTTTTTAGAAAATGCTTGCTATAAGACTTTATGCTAAGGCCATATCCAGCTTATGTTTATAGTTAAACCTATAATCCCATCTCTGTTTAGCTCAAAAACATGAACAAAATCTCTGAATCTTCTTATCTCCAAAATTGTGTCAACAGTCATAGCAAAATGACAGCTGTTCTGTTGTTACGAGCATATATGTTATTTGACACTGGTTTCATTCTGGTTACAAATAAAATGTCAGACTCCTGGACAATTGATTTGTGGTTTGTATGATATGTATGATCAGGTTGCTGATCATATTTAAAAACTGCTCATCAAGTTTATTTATTGTGGTACTTATTTCAGAAAAGATTATATTTGTATAGAATTCTGCATTACTCAAAGAAAATGGTCTCTTTCCTAAAAATAAGCATCTGCTATGACATTTTGCCAACTTCTTTCAGTCACTAGAACTCAGAGGAGAGAGTATAGTATGGGAGAACCACCTACTGAATATTCCCTGAATTCAAGCACTGCCACTGCATGTATTTCATTTGAGGACTGCAGCCAGCGAATCCAATATCACCATAAACTGTAGCAATGTCCTAATGTCTATAGAGGCCTGAACCTCCTGCCAATGTCTGTTCCTGAGTCTTCCTTCTGCCTTGCGACTGCTGATGAGCCATATTTCCTAGACCAGGGGTTGGCAACCTATGGCACGCATGCCAAAGGTGATTTTTGATGGTGTGTGGCACGGGCTGAGCTGCCTGCTCCTGGATTGGGGCTTTCTGATGCTGGCTCCTGCCAGCTGGTGTCCCACTGCTGGTCCCACTCAGCGCCTGCTGCTGGCCTGGGTGAAGGAACCCCAGGCTGACAGCGGGCTGAGACCCCAGCTGGCAGGAGCCAGTGGCCGAAACCCCAGAGCGGGATGGGCTGAGTCACTCAGCCCACCGCCGCTCTGGGATTCTCGCTGCTGGCTCCTTGCCAGCCAGGATATTCCCCGCTGCAACCTCCTCAGCATCCACTGCTGGCCTGGGTGAATGAACCACAGGCTGGCAGAGGGCTGAAATCTTGGCTGGCAGGAGCCAGCGGCTGAAACCCCAGAGGGGCAGCAGGCTGAGCTGCTTAGTCACTGTTCTGGGGTTCTGGCTGCTGGCCCTTTGCCATCTGGGGTCCCCCCCGCCACAGCCCCACTTACCTTGCGCAGGTCCCCTGCCAGACAGAGCAGGCCTCTGGCCCTGCTCAGCCCTACCAGTGGCTAGCTCCACTCACCTCAGCTGTCAATCTGGGGTTCCAGCTGCTGACCTCCTGCCAGCCGAGGTCTGGATCTCCAGCCTTGCTCAGTCTGCTTTCTGGCCTGGAGTCCCAGCAGGCCACCCTGGGCTCTGCTCTTGGCCTTGGATCAATGTTCTGCAGCCTCCCTGCTGTGGCCCACTGTCCCCAGCCTGGAACAGTGAGGATTGCACATGAGGCAAGAGGGGGGTGCAGCTCAGCACCCACATCGAAAAATTGCTTATCTCAGCCCACACTGCATTTGACTGTGTGCCTGCCTTCTATTGCCATTTTTTTCCACACTGAGAGTTGAAGGGAACATTTGACAAAATGGCAGCTCCTAAGAAAGCAAAGCTAGATGTCCGATCATTTCAGCCTGCTTGGACAGACGCATTTGGATTTATTGAAAAGAAGGACCATGCTATTTGTGCTTTCTGTTATGAAAATGTTGTGTGTCGCACATCAAGTGTTTGACGACATTTTGAAACGAAGCATGAGAAAACCTTTCTTGACGAAGCAGACAAGAGTGAATCAATCAAAAAGGCAGTAGCAGCCTATGAGAAGCAAAGCAGTGTTTTTAAAAGCTTAAGTGTAAGTAAAAATCAAGCTACAGAAGGAAGTTACAAGATTGCACAGTGCATTGCAAAAAACAGAAAGCCGTTTACAGATGGGGAATATATAAAATAAGTTTTCCTCAGCAGTTCGGAGATTTTGTTTAATGATTTGCCAAATAAAGATACAATCATATCTAGAATAAAAGAACTGCCCATTTCTGCCAGAACAGTTGAGAGATGCATAAGTGAAATGGCAGAAAACATTAAGGAAAAGCAGACAACTGCATTGAAAGACACAGCAGTGTTTAGTGTTGCAGTTGATGAGAGCGTGGATATAAACGGTGTTCCACTTTTGGCAGTTGTTGCAAGATATTGTGCTTCCGATGAAATCCAAGGGGAACTTTGTTGCCTAAAACCCCTGCCTGGCACAACAAAGGGGGAAGATATACTGGAAAGTTTTGTAAACCATTTTGAAGAACAAGAAGCTGACATCAGAAAAATATTTTGTGTGACAACAGATGGTGCGCCTGCCCTGGTGGGAAAACAGAAGGGATTTGTAAAGTTACTTGAAGATCAAATTGGCCATCCGACAGTCAAATTTCACTGTATCATCCATCACGAAAACCTGTGTGCTAAGATTTCTAATTCAGAGCTTAATAATGTGATCACTACCATGGTGAGAATTGTAAATTTCCTTGTTGCTTGATCTGCTTTGACTCACAGACAGTTTCAAGCACTGCTAGAAGAGATGGACAGTGCTTATAATAGCATTCCACTTCATAGCAACATTCAGTGGCTAAGTCGTGGCAAGGTTTTGATGCGCTTTGTAAACTGTTTTGATGCAATCAAGGCCTTTTTGTTGGAAAAAGAACAAAAATTCTCTGAACTGGATGATGACCAATGGCTGTGTAAGCTCATGTTTCTAATTGATATCACTGCTCGCCTAAATGAACTCAACCTCTGCCTCCGGGGTGCAGGGCAAAGAGTTCTGGATCTTTATGAAGCCTTGAAAGCATTTGTTATGAAACTAGCAGTTTTTTCCAGGGATATTCAAACTTCTACTTTCCACTACTTACAACTCATAAAAGAGCCATCGACACGTTGCTCTGTCAATGTTAATGAGACTGGAAAGTACATGCAAGAACTGGAATCAGAATTTTCTGACAGATTTCAAGATTTCCAGTGATTTGGCCCAATGCTTTCTTTTCTAATTAAACCTGAAAAGTTCAACGAAAGTGACTTGGATTTGTCTGTATTTCAGTGGATGGGTGTTGAAGATTTCGAAATGCAGCTCATTCAGTTAAAAAACTCAGAACTGTGGACATCAAAGTTTGTAGATCTGTGGAGCGCTCTTGAAGCTACCGAGAGACATCATGGGGCCTCTGTTCTGACCTGCTGGATGTCCCTGCCAGTGAAATTTAACTGTTTGAAGAAAATTGCATTTGCAATGCTTTCAGCGTTTGGATCCACATACCTGTGTGAACAGGTATTTTCACACATGAAATCTGTCTTCTGTCCCTCTCGGAGCCACTTAACAACTGATCGCTCAGAAGCCTGTGTGCAGCTTAAAGTATCCAAGACATTGGAAAACTCAGCAAGGAAAAGCAAGGGCAAGGATCACACTAAACTGATAAGATCTGTATTTTAATTTAATTTTAAATAAAGCTTCTGAAACATTTTGCAAACCTTGTTTACTTTACATATAACAGTAGTTTTGGTTATATATTATAGACTTATAGAGAGACCTTCTAAAAAAATGTTAAAATGTATTACCGGCACGTGAATCCTTAAATTAGAGTGTATAAATGAAGACTCGGCACACCACTGCTGAAAGGTTGCCGACCCCTGCCCTAGACCATGGACCAATGGCAGTGAGCCATCTATCTATCCTTCTAGGACCTGGGATAGATGAGCCCAGTATGCTCTGAGATCCCAAGAAAGGGGAGACCTCTGTTCCTCTTTGGCCCTGTGAGAAAGCGTTATAGGGCAAGAAACACTGTAAGCACTTTGCTGCACAAAACCATACTGGTGTTTGGTGATAGGAATATAAATACAATCACACAAAGCTGCTACTTGCTAACAGAGTCTGAGAGGTTTCCTGGGACCTCAGATGATGCCCCGTTATAGCATGTCACTTCAGAAAAACTGGATGGTGGCAGATCAATTTTGCATTTCTTCAAATATTTGAGTTAAGCAGGTGGATCAGTCCTTGACATAGAGCAGAGGGATTTATTATGTCACTTTCTTGAACAGCACTGTGTGCAGATATCAATATAACTGGGTTCGCCCTCTTGACAATATCATTGTTTTTCTTGACAATATAACTATTGACCCTATACCATACAGGACATAGACCCGCTCATGAATCTCTGCTGAAGCATCTTTCCTGGGAATTTTTATCATCAACACATCTCTATTTCCATTTATAAAAATATTAAATCTGGGAATTTGGAAGATATTTTTTCTAAATAGGAGGACATTGGACAATTTTTTTCAAAAATTATTTTTGATTTTCCTGTTTTGTTTCCAACTGTTTGAAAATGCTTCCTTGAAACCAGACATGTTCAATGCTATAAAACATTACTGGAAGTTATTGAAATTTTTCAAATATAGAAACATTGAATAAATTCCTCCCCTTCACACACACACAAAAGTCTTCACATTTTTCAGCCACCTCTGTTTAATGATAATGATATTCTGATTGTAAAGATAGCATAAACATGTAATCGCATCAGCGTCAGTTGTTTCCATATTACTCTTCCCAGAAGGACAAGTGATAACATAACTGTATGAAAATACGAATATATTATTTTGTGTATGCCCATATATGCAGTACTTTATGTCTCTGGGTACAGGCTGATGCACATAAATAAAATGAAATAGCAACTCACAATTAAAATTAAGCCTAAAATAAAGATATGAATACAGGATTTCTGTTGAGGACGCTATTTTTCTGTGAAAGACCAGTCAATTTTGAGGGCTATTTTAGGTTTGATTTCTTAATTTGATTTGCTTCATTCTGTTTTACCATTATTTTTCCTTGATAGTTATTTGAGATGGAGCTTTAAAAAGATAATCAGCCCTCACATTCACTTTTTACATTGCTATGGCTAGATTTCACTACACTTGCCCTGAGAAGGTAGTCCTATTTATTTCGGTGAAAATAATTGTAGAACAAAGTACAACAAGTTGTGACTAAAGAGCCAGAATCTGGCTATTAGTAGTTAGGTGAAATTTTATTTTTATTTGTATTATGGTAGAAACTCAGCCATGCTCAGAGACTCATTATAGTAGGCACTGTACATTAGAGCTTAGTGAAAAATCAAACTTTTAATCCATGGGAAATTTTGACATTTGTTTTCATCTTGAATCTGGATAACAAGTCAAAAGAAGGAAATTTTTCACAAATTGAAAAAATCCCATTTGGAAGCGTTGAAATGTGTCATTTTGATATTTCTAACAAAGTGAAATTTCAAAATTACTGAAAGGAAGTAATTTGCTTTGGGTTGCTGGATTGAATTGCATCTGCCTAAGGTTTGATTCCGATGATATACATGCAACTCTGTCAGAGGGGAGCCCATTATGCATGGGAGATGTAGTCTGGCCAAGGAGCCTTGCCTATAGGGAAGAATGTAGACATATGGAACCTGAACTACAATTCCCATGAGGCACCATGCTGCGTCAGCAGATTCAGCTCCATGTTTCAGTTTAGTTCAGTGAATGGGAAAGTTTGATTTGGTTCAAAATAAACCAACTTTCTCAACTGAAAATTAAAAATAAATGATAAAATTTTGATTTGGGGGGAACTGCATTTTTCTGTTAAAATCATTTTGACAGAAAATCCTTGACCAGCTGTACTGTACATACATATAATAAGAGCCCCAAAGAATTTGAAGTGTAAATAGCCAAGACAGACAAAGGATCCTGCTTCAGTACCTATCATTCTGTTCTCATTTGTTCTTGATCTCTAAACCTTGTGTACATGGGGAAATTAGTGCACAGCAATTTAGCTTAGTACACTTAGTACTCCTCAGCTCTTCATTCTGCTCAGAGCTCATTATGTTTGTAGCTCCATCTTCTTGTAGAATCAATAGTCTCTCCTTAGTTAAATCTTTTATTGTAATTCTTAAGTGAAGACCCTAAATAATAGTCCACTAAAGAGAAGCCCAAATCCTCAGATGGCTTAACCAGCATACCTCCATCTTATTAAAAATGTTGGCAGAGCTTCCATTTTGGACTCAACTGGTGTTTTATGTGTCTGAACTCTATTATCTGTGTCTGATTTAAAGGATAAGCACCTTAGGGCAGGGACTGTCTTCCAGTGTTTGCATAGTGCTATGTACAATGACAGCAGGCAATCCATCATAATAAATTAGGATGATAAAGCAGTACATTCCCTGTAGTACATTCTCAACCACACTGTCCTAACTTTAAATATCTCAGGTCAAAGGTCTCTTGGCACCTTCTTTAGGGGAGACAATTCTGCCCCTGAATAGACTTCACTTACAAAAAGGTTTTTTTTTTCCCCCTGATATTGACCCTACATTTTTCCATTCATAATTTTATCCTCTTATTTCTAATTATTTGTGCAATAATAATTTCTCTATTCTGGATGTTTCTACAGCAATCTGTAGATTCAGATGCAACACCAGCTTCCAAACCCCCACAACAAATCTTACATGCACCTTTTCCTCTTGGAGAAAGGAATGGAGAAGTAACCACAAATGCTTGTCAACTTGTTTAACGTATAATTGGGAGGCATCCAGTCACTTATACCAGTGCTAAGTGAGTGTAAAATACAACCTATTGGAGTGGTTCTATAATTGCTTTCCACTCATTTAGTACTGGGTTAAATGACAACTCAAGGTAAATGGAGACTTAGGCCTATGCAGATGTTTTGTTTTAATCTTTTCTCTCAGGGCTTGTCTACAAGAACATTTAGTTTGCAGCAAAGTAAAATGTGATTATACTGTACACTAGCCTGCTGTGATCTAACAGTCCATGTGCATCCTGCTGATGTGTTAACAGTTTCCTGGAGTACTTTGAGCTAGGCCAGTCTCAAAGTGACCATGATATTGCTGACTCATCCATTCCTCGCTGTTCAGAGGCAAATAAATTGAGTGTTATGCTGCTTGCTATAGGGCCAGTCTAGTTCCCATTATTGTCAATGGGAAAACTTCCTTTAATTTCAGTGAGAATGGAGCTGAGCCTTGTGTGGTCCTTTGTTAAGATCTGAAAAACAGAGGTCCTGTCTTCTTTCCATGCACTTTAAAGATCCCATGATATTATGTTAGGGGTATGTCTACACTACGGGGCTATTCCAATTTACAGAAACCGGTATTTAGAAACAGATTATATAAAGTCGAGTGCACGCGGCCACACTAAGCACATTAATTTGGCGGTGTGTGTCCATGGTCCGAGGCTAGCGTCGATTTCCGTAGCGTTGCACTGTGGGTAGCTATCCCATAGCTATCCCATAGTTCTTCAGTCTCCTCCGCCCATTGGAATTCTGGGTTGAGATCCCAGTGCCTGATGGAGCAAAAAACATTGTCGCGGGTGGTTCTGGGTACAGCCTCACCCCTCCCTCTGTGAAAGCAGTGGCAGACAACCATTTCACGCCTTTTTTTCTGGGTGAACTGTGCAGATGCCATACCACGGCAAGCATGGAGCCTACTCAGCTCAAGACAACAGTCATGGACACTGTAAACACCTCACACATTCTCGTGCAGTCTATGCTGAACCAGGACTTGCAAAACCAGACGAGGAGGCAGCTACGGCAGCACTACTATGAGAGTGATGAGGACGTGGACACAGAATTCTCTCAAACCAGGGGCTCCTGCGCTTTGGAGATCATGCTGGTAATGGGGCAGGTTCTAGCCATTGAACACCGATTTTGGGCCCAGGAAACAAGCCCAGACTGGTGGACCACATAGTGTTGCAGGTGTGGGACGATTCCCAGTGGCTGCGAAACTTTTGCATGAGTAAGGGCACTTTCATGGAACTTTGTGACTTGCTTTCCCCTGCCCTGAAATGTCAGAATACCAAGATGAGAGCAGCCTTCACAGTTGAGAAGTGAGTGGCAATAGCCCTCTGGAAGCTTGCAGTGCCAGACAGCTACCAGTCAGTTGGGAATCAATTTGGAGTGGGCAAATCTACTGTGGGCGCTGCTGTGATGCAAGTAGCCAAAGCAATCACTAAACTGCTGCTATGAAAGGTAGTGACTCTGGGAAATGTGCAGGTCATAGTGGATGGCTTTGCTGCAATGGGATTCCCTAACTGTGGTGGGGTGATAGATGAAACCCATATCCCTATCTGGGCGCCGGAGCACCAGGGCACCCAGTACATAAACTGCAAGGGGTACTTTTCCATGGTGCTGCAAACACTGGTGGATCACAAGGGACTTTTCACCAACATCAAAGGTGGATGGCCAGGAAGGGTTCATGATACCCGTGTCTTCAGGAACACTAATCTGTTTAAATGGCTGTAGCAAGGGAATTACTTCCCAGACCAGAAAATAACAGTTGGGGATGTTGAAATGCCTGTAGTTATCCTGCGGGACCCAGTCTACCCCTTGATGCCATGGCTCTTGAAGCCATACCCAGGCAAACTGGACAGTAGTCAGGAGCTGTTCAACTACAGGCTGAGCAAGTGCAGAATGGTGGTAGAATGTGCATTTGGCTGTTTAAAGGCACGCTGGCACACATTACTACTCGCTCAGACGTCAGACAAACCAATATCTCCATTGTTATTGCTGCTTGCTGTGTGCTCCACAATCTCTGTGAGAGTAAGGGGGAGACCTCTATAGTAGGGTGGGAGGCTGAGGCAAATCACCTGGCCACTAATTACGTGCAGCCAGACACCAGGGCAATTAGAAAACACATCAGGAAGCGGTGCGCATCAGAGAAGCTTTGAAAACCAGTTTCATCACGGACCAGGATACGGTGTGACTGTTGTGTTTGTTTCTCCTTGATGAAAACCCACCCCCTTGATTGACTCATTCCCTGTAAGCAACCCACCCTCCCCCTTCGATTGCAGCTTGCTTAAGGAAATAAAGTCACTATCATTTAAAAATCATGTATTCTTTATTAATTCATTATAAAAAGAGGGAGAGAACTGACAAGGTAGCCCGAGTGGGGTTTGGGAGGAGGATACGAGGGAAGGAAGAGGCCACTACATTTTTTTCAAAATAATGACAGCCTTTTGGTTGGGCTGTCCACTGGGGTGGAGTGGGCGGGTGCACGGAGCCTCCCCCTATGCGTTCTTGCACGTCTGAGTGAAGAGGCTATGGAACATGGTGAGGGGGGAGGGTGGTTATACAGGGGCTGCAGTGCCACTCTGTGATCCTACTGCCGTTCTTGAAGCTCCACCAGACGCCGGAGCATGTCAGTTTGATCTCACAGCAGCCCCAGTGTTGCATTCCGCCACTGCTGATCTTCCTGCTGACACCTCTGATCTTCCTGCCACCATCTCTCATCTTGAGCATCCCTCCTGTCCTCACATTCACTGGCATCTTTCCTGTAATTTGATACCCCATCCTTCCACTCATTCAGATGAGCTCTTTCACTGTGGGTCACTTCCATGATTTCTGAGAACATTTCATCTCGTGTCTTTTTTATCCATCGCCTTATCTGAGATAGCCTTTGGAACAGAGCAGGGAGGCTTGAAAAATTTGCAGCTGCAGGAGGGAGGGAAAAAGAGAGAGAAGTATTTAAAATGATACATTTTACAGAACAATGTTTATACTCTTTCATGATGAACAACGCTATTCACATTACATTGCACATGTGATTTCAGTACAAGGTCGCATTTTGCATCTTAATATTGAGTGCCTGCGGCTTTGGTGTTAGAGATCACAGACGCAGGTCTGGGCAACAGAATTCGACTTGCATGCCGCCATAGTAAGCCACTGTCTTTCGGCTTCTGCAACCTTATATACCCAGTGCCCTCCTTTCCCAAATACCAAGAAAATCCCATTGAGTGCTGCGTCTTTCCTGTTAACATGCAGCAGCAGAAACCAACCTCCACATCCAATTCCCTGGAATGATCTCATTACCCCTCCCCCCACCACGTGGATAGTATCAGGGAAGATCCCTGCTAGCCAAACGCGAAAAAGCTCAGTGTCAATCGCCACTCCCCATCTCACCCCTGCCCCTTGGCTAACTGCAGGGAAGGATTTTTTTTCAGCTACAGGCAAACAGTCCAGTAGGAAAGGCCACCTCTCTCCCCTTAAATAAATTCCCGTATTTCAACCAGGTTACTATGAACGATATCACTCTCCTGAGGATAACACAGGGAGATAAAGAACGGATGTTGCTTGAATGGCAGCAAACACCGGGACCATATGCTGCCAGGCTTTGTCATGCAGTGATACCAGATTACTTGCTACATGCATGGTGTGGTCAAATGTCCTATCATGGAGGACGAAATAAGGCTGCGCTGCCCAGAAAGCTTCTGCAAAGGCTTTTGGAGTACCTCCAGGAGAGCTTCATTGAGATGTCCCTGGAGGATTTCCGCCCCATCCCCAGACACGTTAACAGACTTTTCCAGTAGCTGTACTGGCTGCAAACGCATCCCAAGTTCTCAGGGCAAATTAATAATTAAAAAATGCTTGCTTTTAAACCATGTTTTATATTTACAAAGGTACACTCACCAGAGGTCCCTTCCATGGCTTCATTGTGTGGGATAGTGGCTTGGGAGGGCTGGGAGGGTAATTCCATCAGGCTGAGAAAAAGCTCCTGGCTGTTGGGGAGAACGGAGTGCTACGCTCTCTGCAAGCTCGTCCTCCTCTTCCTCCTCCTCCTCCTCATCTTCTCCGTCTGCAGAATCCTCAGGCATGGCTAAGATTACTCCCGCCTCGGAATCCACAGTTAGGGTGGGGTAGTGGTGGCGGACACTCCCTAGAATTGCATGCAGCTCAGCATAGAAGTGACATGTCTGCGGCCCTGCCCTGGACCTTCCGTTTGCTTCTTTGGTTTTCTGGTAGGCTTGTCTGAGCTCCTTAACTTTCACACAGCACTGTACTGAGTCGCTGGTATGGCCTCTCTCCATCATGGCCTTGGAGATTTTTTCAAATATTTTTTCATTTTGTCTTTTGGAATGGAGTTCTGTTAGCATGGAATCCTCTCCCCATACAGCGATCAGATCCAGTACCTCCCGTGCGGTCCATGCTGGAGCTCTTTTTCGATTCTCAGACTGCATGTTTACCTGCGCTGATGAGCACTGCGTGGTCACCTGTACTGATCAGCTCTCCATGCTTGTCAAACAGGAAATGAAATTCAAAAGTTCGCGGGGCTTTTCCTGTCTACCTGGCCAGTGCCTCCTAGTTCAGATTGTTGTCCAGAGTGGTCACAATGGTGCATTGTGGGATAGCGCCCAGAGGCCAATACCATCAAATTGCGGCCACACTAACCCTAATCCGACATGGCAATACCGATTTCAGTGCTACTCCCCTTGTCTGGGAGGATTACAGATACCAGTATTAAGAGCCCTTTATATCGATATAAATGGCTCCGTTGTGTGGACGGATGCAGGATTAATTCGGATTAACGGTGCTAAATTCGGTATAAAAGTGTAGTGTAGACTGGGCCTAAGGGAAGATAATTCCCTTTGTCTTCTTGACCAACATTCCCCCTACCTCCTATTTTAACTAATACAGGATAAAACTCTTGCCTTCACTCTAGAGGTGACTTCTATATTATGGTGCTGTCTATAAGACCGAACTGTGCTCTGTTGATCTGCAAGTGTGTGCCTGTGGAGGTTGGGAAAACACCCAGCAATAACAGAAAACTGCAGTTCCTGTGCTCTTCAGATGGCTCACTGTGCACAAGACACGCCAAAAGGTGGTGGGGTGAAAGAGAGAGAAGCTAATGCCATAATCCAGCTTTCCTACTCCTCAGCAAGCAGTTGTTCTCCTCTGAAGAAGTACAGCAGCCAGTAGCTTCTCCTGCATGCTAGGAAGCAATGAGTGGACTCCACTGAGGTGTGAAACCTCTGTTCCCTCAAACCCGCAATATTTGGGTCTTTTGAATGAAGCAGCCAAAATAAATGTATGAGTTATTATTTGATTTCTTTATTTGTTCCAGTTTCTAGTTACAGAAAACATACTTTAAACCTTTCTCCCACAGCACATAATATAGGTTAGCCAGTTTCCTTGAAGTAAAACCACATAGCAAATGAAACTAAGGCTTTGGTTTCTATGATGTATCCATATTTTAAATTGGTAGGAAATGTTACACAACTGATAAATCATTACCTTAGTTGCTGAGTTGTCTGATATGAAGATATTTAAAATAATGGACTGTGGGTCCTTAAAGTCGCAAATGCCTTGTGCATCAGTATGATATTCTCTACTGAGTTGAATTCTCTCTAAATTTTCAGAACAACTGTGAAAAAGATATGCCCTGTAGAATTTCACTCAAGGATGAGAGTTCTGAAATGCTGCATGGGTTGTGTATACATTAGATTGAATGGATTTTGTTTTAACTGTAAACTAAATAAGCCACTATAATTTTCTAAGGCATACATTCAGAGCTTAATGCAAGTAAGTAGAAAGAATGCTTATTGATAGTAAAGGACATGGCATGCATGAATCTTGCATCAGGCAGGTGTGGCCCTTGAATTTTTCCTACTATTGGAAGAAAATTGTATAATCCAAATTCACTGAACAGCTATATATGCCCTAAAACAGGGAAACCGAGACATCCCTCATTTTCATAAGACAGGCAGCTATGTTTCTTTGTGGAATGTTTACTAATTATTTATGTTTCTTACTGAGGATATTAGCTAGTGTCATCACTCAGATACATCTGTCTACCTGTCTAATTTATACAAAAATCAGTTGTCCATTTTTCTCCTTAATACAGATGAAGCTATTGAAAAGTTAAAAGAGGAGGTATCTGTAGTGATTGCTAAAAATGGGGTGTGTGTGTGGAGGAAACTATAGTAATCTCAAAAGGCATTTTGTTGTAATAACTGGCAAATCCTGACTTTTTAATGGTCACCACCGCATGTAGGCAACACATTACAAGATATTGTGATGCATATGCATTTTGCTTATGCTGTGCTTTCCCATCAATGACAATGAGAGAATAACTAAAACAATATTTTATTGCCTACTATAATGATGAGTACATAACATTAATTATATTATTATTCCAACCAGAAACTCTTATACAAACTATTTCAAGCCATTGGTTGTCCCATTGTAATTGATGGACTGCATTACATTTTAATTTAATTTTGTTTTCAAGGCATAATACTCAGTTTCATTCAAGTTAATTGTATAACCCAATAAGGAAAGAAATTGTACTGGGAGAATGATTAATGCAAGGATGGATTCTTCCTGATCGAAGAGGTATAATGGGGTTATGAACTGTGTAGAAATCCTGTCCAAAACCTTCCAGTTAGCATCATCTTGCAATTTATGGCAATGAGAGGAGAGAGAAAGGAATTGAATAGTGTACAGTGTTTGGATTCAGCAGTGTGATATTTTTCTCTGCAAATGGAAATTAACATCAGTTATTCAAATTTAGTTATGATTTCAACCCTCTTAGTTGTGAAGTGATCTCTACTTAATGATTAAGCCCAATTCCCATAAGATAATAGTAATTATATCTGTTCCTCAAGAGGAAAATAACCCTATCTGGCCCAATTTTTCTGTTGCAAAATGTCTCCTTTGTGCTACTATTGTAGCCTATAGGTGTTCTTAAACTGTTCATCTCCAGTGTAGGAGATATCCCTGGGTGATATGAAGCTGCAGACTTTGTCACCTTTCTTGCAGCTCCCCAGCGTAGGGAACATGGCAAGGAAAATGTGGTGTGCTACTCCTTTCTGTTGAGATAGCCCTTTAAGGCTGTGGAAACCCTGGTGCAAGTTAGAGCAGTCTAGAGGCTGCTCCAGCTTGTCTTTAGATTGTGATACATGATAGATTATGCATATTTCCACACAGTACATTATAAGGAAAGAGTATCTGTTTTGTATATTAGTATGTAAGACCAGTAGCACTGAAACTGATTCATGAAAAATGGTACATGTTAAATTGTTATATAGATGTTTAGAGTAATCAGCCTATTGCATTGGAATATATATTGCGCAATATAAAGTGTTCATTCTAATAAGGACATTTTTTATATTACTGGTGTAGAATGAGAGATGAAAGAAAAAGCCTGCAACATATGAGAAATGACTCCTGTGTTGGTAGCACAGTTCGTTTGCCTCAGGCATCAGTTAGGGGTAGGTGTCATATATTTATGTCATGACATAATGGCACACTGTAGGCTATTCTTATACATTCTCATTCCAAACTCATTTGTCAATTGGCTGTATAATTCCAACATCTTCCTCATTTGGGCAAGTTTATATATCTCTTCTCATTTGACTGTAAACAATTTGCAAGTGTTGCCTGGCAGGTGATAGATGGACAGAGGTGCTCAGGTGAGGTTCTTGCAATCACAGTGCAATGTTTCAAATCTAATTTTTGGAGAGATGCCAGGCTTCTGCTTTCTACTGGAAATCGTTCAGTATAATGGCAGATGTCACATCTAAAAATGAGCGGAATAGGGTCCTTTTGGGGATTGAACCAGTTAGTTTTATACTGAAAATGTCTAAGAATGTTTGCTTGATTTTGTTAGTCTGCTACTGTAATTGATTGCTTGATGCACACTGCATTAGATAAGCTCAAATGTAAAGAAAATGATGTAAAAAGTAAAGTATTTAAAATTCCAATTTTCAGTTTATTATAGAACTGGAACTGTTAAATAGCTGTCCTGTTGTGCTAAGTAAAAGCCTCAGTTCCATGCAATGGGATTGGGGGCTAATGCTGGACTAATTTAGGCCTGGATCCTGCAAATGGATCAATGTAGTCAGACCGTCTTTGACTTCAGTGTGGCTTCATGTGTACATGAAGATAGATCACATTGGGGCCTTCGAATATTTTTCAACCTGTATAATATAGAACTTTTAAAACAAAATGAACTTGCATCTTATTCTAATAAAAGTCCTGCTGAAGTCAATGTAGGGCTTTCAGGATGGCAATCGGATACTTATTTTTGATTTAATATGATTTTAGTTGTCTTTGCGTTGTCAAACTGTATCTATTGTTGCTTCTAAGCATCTAGGACACTTTTCTAAAGGGGAGCTGTACATACTGTGGCAATTGCCGGCACTATTATGATGGGTCTCGGGCTTTCTCTTCTTTGGGGGGGGGTTCAGGGCACCATTTCCTGCCCCTAAATTTCCCTAGTTTGCACTAGGATGCACTAGTTTCCTAGAGGAAGTGAGTGGAGAGGGAGGGACCTGGGCTAGCCCTTTACTCCAGGTCCCAGCCCAGGGGCCCTGAGGATAGTGGTGAACCACTTGAACTGACGGTTCCTTCCCCTGGGCTACTTCCCTCTTGTGCCCTTCAGCTTGTGGGGGGGCTTCCTGCCCTCCCTCTGCACAAGCCAGGTGCCCCTTACCTAGGGCCTAGGACTTAGCCCACTGCAGCACTTCTCCAAACTGTCTATACCCAATACCAATCCTTTCTCTCTAACCCCACAGTCTGATTGAAGCATGGTTTTATCATGTGACTAACTGCAGGTCCTCTAATTGGCTTCAGTGCTCTAGTTAATTATGCACACTTTCCTTCCCTACAGGGAATAAGGCTCCCTTCTAACCCTCTCCTGCTGCCACTCGGCCAGCGCTGTATCACATACTTTTTATTACTTATTATTGGGCTAGATATTTTGAACCCATCACTCAAACGGTTGAGCAGTCAGTCATCCAGATGGTCTGATTGGTAGTTATGTTGGTATAAAGGTAAATGACTCAGGGAGAGCAAAGGTGGCACTGGGTGATATGGTAAGAAAAAATATTTGCCTTACAATTCCAAAGCTGCTGTGCAATGAGAAGTGTGAGATCTTTATTTACTTGAAGATTCTTCCATGCAGATGTGCATCACCCTCTTTAATTCACTCATCTCGCACTAGGAATAATAGTGGACCTGTGTATGCATTTCCACCAATACCCTTTACTGCCCTGCACAAGGTTCCCATATTGTATTCAGCATGACAGGGGAGAACAGCCTCTACTTAAACTCCATTCCAATAGAGATGGAGGGTCAGTATGCAGGGATAGAGGATCTGGGAATTGCAGCAGTATGGGGTAGGATGCAACCTACGTCTTCCTTAGAGGCAAGGGAGGAGCAAAGACATATTGTTACCTTGAGTGGGCAGATGTCTTAAAGTTTATTCAGAGTTGAGAATGCCCCTAGTGAATTTGTCAAGAACACAATACTACAAAGATTGAGTCGCATGATGTTAGATCTACTGCTATTGATTAAGTAAAAAATAGATAACAACCCTTTGTGTTGTTTTAGAAGATATAATAATCTTTACGAAAATCTCTTTCTGATTTTCCCTTGAAAGCAGAAATACTACTCATATTCCTTAAGCTCTTGCGTACTATTGTATGATTGCTGATGATATCACCACAAAATGAAGCATATTCATTGGGAGGAAGGAGTAATATGATTTCTATGTCAATAACATGCAGATGTTTGTTGTCTAGTGTAATATTAATTTCCACTAGGCCCATTGTGACAAAACACACTCCTGATTCACAGCCTATACACAATATTGTAAATAGATCTTTGTATAAAAGTATGCTTATAAGTATCATTTGGAAATACTCACACTTTACGTGGTTATGTATCATATGGTTTAAACATAGTGTGAACATTGATGTGTGACGTTATGAGATTCCCACTGATATATATAGTTTACACATTTCGCCAAAAAGAGCCTGCCCAGTACTAGAGGAGGCAACGGACGAATGCCCTTAAAACATAAAATGTGTCTTTGCTTAATTTGCATTAAGCAGTAAACTGAGTCATCAACAGGATATGAGAAACACCAAAAGAAGCTCAAAAATGGTGAGAAAAAAAAAGAGGACCATGTCTTCCCACAAAATGACTTCGCTATTTCAGTGTCAGCTTGGAAATATTTTTCAGTGAGTGGTGTGGCTAAAGTTACAATGACCTCTCCTTTGTTAAGCTCAGTGCTTCTTAGCCTTGAAAGAACAGGCTTTGGAGACAAAGTAAAAGAAAAAACCCCTTCCAATCTCACAGGGTCTGGCTGATCCCTTCTCAGCCAGCCCCTTGCTCTAGTTTCCTCTCCTTCTGGGGAGAATGCAATCTGCCTTGCAAGAAGAGTCTCAGAGTTCAGCTACCCCTACTTGCTGGCAGCTACTCTGCTTCTCTCTTCCTCCCCCCTTGCTTCCCTGCCAGGGAGGTTTTAAAAAGGTCTCCAGCAATTGGGGCCAGCGGAACCTAATTAGTTCCCTGCTAACCCCTGTCCCAGCTGAACCTTATTCCTCCAGGGCTAAGCCTTCCTGGACCAATTACTACCCCTCTCCTGGTAGCTAATTGTCCTGAGATTGCCACAGGGGACTGAAACTGTAAAAAGGATGGACAAACACTCTGAGGAGGATGCTTTTCTCTTTCCCTGCCAATCACATTCACTGCACCTGAAATGACAGAGGAAGAATTTGTTGAGCTTTGGGAGAAGGAATCGTGACATACAGGATTTGGTGAGTAAGACTGCTGAAAGCATGTGGTGAGAAACTTTGTTTGAATCTTATATAATTTGTTAGGGAATAGTAAAAGTTTTATCTTTATTTTTCTTGTAACCATTTATGACTTTAATGTCTCATTAGTTGTACTCACTTAAAATCTCTCTCTTTGTAGTTAATAAACTTATTTTATTGTTTTATCTAATCCAGTGTGTTTAAATTGAAGTGTCTAGGTAATTACATTTGAGGTGACAAATTGTGTGCACATTATTCTCTTAAAGGAATAACAGACTTCATATAACTTGTATTATCCAGGAGAGGGCTGGGCAGTACAGGACATACATTTCTGGAGGAAAATCTAAGACTTGGTGTGTACTGTAGCCACCCTGCAGCATGAGCTAGGCTGGTCAGAGCCAGAATGTAATCCAAATGTGGCTGGCAGGCTGCAGTTACACACAGACACTCGGGGTGTGGCTTGCATGCTGGAAGGGCTGTTCTGTTTGTGAGCAGCCTAGGTGGTAGCTACTTCAGCAAGGCATTGTTAGGCACCTGAGGTTGGGGTAACGCAGGGGTTCACTAGTCTGGATTGTACCCTGGTGTGTCACATCCATTGATTAGAATCTTGAAATGTGGCGTAATCATTCATCCTGGGCCAATGAGTGTAGAAAAAGTCCCTAACTTCAACTTTATCTTTTGGTGATTGTTTATGGAAAGGCCAATCAATCTCTTATTGCTTTGAAAATATTCAGGTGTCTTTCTAAGTTCGAATGAAAGACTGAACATGGATAAGAAAGGGACTATATACCTGAAATATACAATTATGTTATGTCAACATTGTATTGGAACCAGCCTTGTAGATGATCCCCAGCAGGCCATGTTGTCAGTGCTTTTTCTTGAGCATAGAGTCCAATACCATCTACAAATATTATTTTTTTCATGGACAACTTACAATTTCAATTAATTACCATTCCCTTTAAGCTACCTGGTGCATGGAGTTCACCCACAACCAGTCAAACAAGTTTCCTTTTTAACTTTACTCTCCTTGTTTATATTAGGACTGTTAAAACAAGGTTTTGATTATTTATATCAAATACAGAAAGGACTAAAACGAAATGCCCTCAATTCTTTTTTCCACTCTACATCTCTAATCTTGAAACCTCTGAAAATCAATACGGCATTGTTTATGTGGTGACCATTTTGTCTCCTTAAAAAAAAAAAAGTGCATATACATGTGCATATATTTAAATGAATAGAGCTAGCTATCCAATGGACTATAGATACATTATTTATTATGAGTTAATGATGTTATAACTCATAACTTGCAGAGCAAAGTGGCATCACAAGGTGATATGAAAGCTCATCAATAACTGAAAGAAATAAATGATGTACTCATGGTCTGTCAATTGGATATATTGTTTCTGCAACAGCGGGGTTTTTAAGTGTTTAATAATTATTATTGAGAAAGGAGAGGAATCAGATCACTTGAATTCGGGAAGTGTTTTAAATTCTTTATTCTGTTACATACCCTGACTCCTAAACATAATATTTTTGAGCTTATAAATACAAGAGATGAGTGAATAATTTTCAGTGAATAAGATCCCTGAATGTAATCTCTTGTTCTATTATTGGAATATTAAATATATGGATGGCTAAATCTGAGGAAATTGTCATTTTAATTTTATTTGACAAATATCTTGAAGTTTTACTTTATGGTTTGGCGGTGAATATTTGAAAACAGAGTTCTGTGATCTAAAATCATTCAAAGCCAGTGTGAGTAGAGCTGAGTAAATAATTTATTTCCCCATGCCCCCAGTTTGGTGGCCAACCCAAAAAATTTTAAAAACTAAATTGATTGAAACTGCTTTCAGTGAACCTATTTGTCTAGAAGAATTGGCTAGTCTGAAAAGGGAACACAAAGGAATGCAGACACAACTGAAACAAATTAAATTTAAATTTTCAAACAAATATTATCACAAAAAAGTGTTTGCACACTTTCCTCTAATAAACCTTCAGCTTCCCACTAGAACTCTATAGATTCATAAATTCATAAACTTAAGCTCACAAGGGACCGTTATGGTCATCTAGTTTGACCTCCTGCACAATGCAGGCCACAGAATCTCACCCACGCACTCCTGTAACAAACCCCTAACCTATGTCTGAGTTATTGAAGTTCTCATAAATCAGTGATTAACGACATCATAGGTGCAGACAATCCTCCAGACAAGTGACTGTCCCATGCTGGCACCAGAGGAAGGCAAAACCTCCAGACCATCTGCCAATCTCCCTGGAGGAAAAATTCCTTCTGACCCCAAATATGGCCATCAGTTAAACCCTGAGCATGTGGGCAACGACTCATCAACTCACACCCAGGAAAGATGTCTGTGTATACTCAGATCTACCTCCATCTATACATACCATCACAGACCTCTGGCCATGATCCTCCTAATAATCAAAGAACAATTCGAATATGCCAAAATTCAGGCTATCACAAAAATAACACAATAATACCCATCTCCTTTCCATAAACTTATCACTTAGTTTTGAACGATACTTCATTTGCCCTACTACATCCCCTTGAAAGGCGTTCCCAGAATGTCACTTCCTATGGTAGACAACTTATGTTCATTCAAGTCTAATATCCTAGTGTCCAGTTTATATCCTTTGGTTCTACTGTCCATAGAGTACAAGCTTAATAATTTTCTCCTCAGTATATTTACCCTCTGATTATTTATAAAAGAGCAATCATTCCCCCCTCAACCTTCTTGGTTGCGCTGAAAAGCCAAGCTCTTTCAGTTCACTTTCATAGACAGGTTTCCATTACCTCGGATCATCTGTAACCCCTCTTGTACTTAGTCTCAATTGTCAATCTCCCTTCCACCTAAACATGGGAGACCAACTCCAACAGTATTTCGAATGAGGTCTCACCATTGACCTTGTTAATGGGTACTAACATTCTTATCTTTACTGGGGAATATACCTCGCGCTGAGCAAATCGATTTTTTAACAGCCATATTCACATTGTGGGCTCATAGTATCCTGTGCATCACCAATCTACACAGCTCCTTGTCCTCCTCTGTTACTTCCAAACTGAATATGTCCCCCAGATTTTAACCAAATTTCTTGTTATTTAATCCCTAAATGCATGGAACCTGCACTTTTCACTTATTAAATTCTTTCCTATTGCTATTTACCACAGTTACAAGGTCATCCAGATCCTTCCTGTATGATATCTTGGTCCTTCTCTGTGTTAGTAAATCGTCCAAGTTTGTGTCATCCGCAAAATTTATTAGCACATTAACAAATACTTTTAGTGCCAAAGTCAGTATTAAAAAGATTGGTCACAAAACGATCAGCTGAGGAACTCCCACTAGTAACCTCCTTCCAAGCCTTGACCATTCACCTTTGCAGTATGACATTCATATCTCACCCTTTAAACCAGTTCCTTATCACCTTTCATTTCATCTTGAGTCACAATCTTTTCCAATGTAACTAATTTCCCCCACATGTGGAACCATATCAAATGCCGTTACCTGAATGAGTAAATTAGATACCACTGTAGTTCAATATTAGTTCAAAAATCTGATTCCTTCTCAAAGAAGAAGAGCAAGTTGTTGGAACGTCTACTTTTGTAAAACCATGGTTGTAATGTTGTCCAATATATCATTTGACTACTGTCCTGATACTTCTCATTCAGATTTTTCCAAAGAACCTTACATAACTCAGATGGTAACTAACGGGCCTTAGTTACTTGGATCACTTTCTTATTTCTTTCTTAATGGGAAACTATGTAGCAATTCTTCAGGTTGTACGGCTAAACCCCTGCAGTTAACGATTCATTAAAAAATTCTGTGAATGAGCTTGGCAATTTCATGTTGCCAGTTCCTTTAATGTCTTGGTGAAGCATTCTACTGGGCCCTTTGTCATTGCTGTTCGAGTTTAGCTTCTACCTTCGGATGTAGAAAATCGGTAAGTGTCCCCATCCGAATATCTTCCTAAATGCCCCATTTATGTCACTAAAGACGCTCCTCCGATATCCCTAGTCCTCATAGCTTATTAAAGACTGAGGCAAATATTTATTTTTATAATTTGGGCCATGCCTAGGTTATCCTTAACCTCCACTCCATCCTCATAGTGTTTAGCGGTCCCACTCTATTCTTTCTTTGTTGCTTCTTATTTATGTGGCTATATGAAGCCTTTTACTATGGTTTTATTTCCCTTTGCAAGGTCAACGTACCATGGCTTTGGCCTTCTCACTTACCTACATGTTCTGACCTCACTAGGTAGCTTCCTTGCTAATCCGCCTTTTCTTCCACTCTTGTAGGCTTTCTGCTTTTTCTTATCACCTCTCTGACATGCTTGGTCTACAACCCCTGCCTATGAATTTTTTTCCCCTTTCTTGGGATGCAGGCTTCTGATAGTTTCTGCAGTTTTGACTTGAAGAAGTTCAAGCCTCCTTCACCTTCAGATCCACAAGTTCTTAGTCAAATCACTTCCCATATTGTCTTTAAAGTTAGCCCTTTTGAAATAAAAAACCCTAGTCCCAGATCTATTTTTGTTTATCCTTCCATCTAGTTTGAACTGAATTAGCTATCTTCTTATAGTCTGTTCGGTCATTTGGGATTGCTGTTTCTTTGTGTACTCTGAAGCATTGGTTACCTGATCCGTGTATTAGTTTCTTCTGTTGGTCTAGCAAGCCAAATATCTGGGAGTGAAAGAGGAAATAAGGCCTAGATATTTCCCATCTATGAAACTCTCTCCTTTATTGGTCCCAAATATACCTTCTGCAGGCAATGCCCTTGCAGTCTCTGGTCCTTCCTACCCTGGGGAAAGACACCCATTTCATGTCAATTAGGAAAAAATGCTGCTTTGGGTTCACACACCAATCTTATTTTTAGAGATTGACAATGGGCTCTGTGTCCAGACTAGACTATTTTGCATAGTACATCAGTAGGATAAACTGAGAAGAGAGAAAGAGAACTGGAGATAGAAGGCAAAAGAGCAGGACAATAATGGAAGAGAGGACAGAATATTGCCCAATCCAACTTCCATTAAAGTCAGTGAAAAGATTTTCATTGCTTTTAATGGAGGTTGGATCAGGCCTAAGTATGACAGAGACTGATACAATTCTGGTGGAATTAATTTATCTGTATGTGTGTATAATATATAATGTATATAAACTTTCTGAAACTAAACCACAGTCTTAATCCTATTTCAATCGATGGCAAAAACTCCCACTGGCATCAATGAGAACATGATAAGACTTCACTGGTCACTTGAGTTTTGTCTAGTAGCAGTCACTTTATTTTCTGAAGGTGAAATTCATCCCTGTGCAGAGAGGATCAGCAGAAGGCTATCACTTAAGTTTTACTCAAGCCCTCAAAATAGAGTATAACTGGCAATTAAGGGGCACACAGGTCTTGTGCTGGCCCTGTGTATGGGAGTTCCAGCCTGCATTGATAAGCTTCCACTATCGTATATTACCTAGACTGTCCAAATATGAATTCATGCCAGTAAATACTGGAATACATCCTCTCTGCTCAATATTTCCCACAAACAATTTTGGCAAGAAAACAGAAATTATGTATTTGGTGAAACTGGTAACATAGTGGCCTGATG
Source organism: Chelonoidis abingdonii (assembly GCF_003597395.2). Classification (NCBI taxonomy): domain Eukaryota; kingdom Metazoa; phylum Chordata; order Testudines; family Testudinidae; genus Chelonoidis; species Chelonoidis abingdonii. The sequence continues at coordinate 186,682,355 of NC_133769.1, forward strand.
ATGTAACTTTGTTTTTTTTAATGGCAGGACAGAGTCTGTAGAATACCATGTGACAGACCCTCAGCTGGTGTAAATGGCTTTGCTGATTGAGTGCAGTGATGATTCTGGCCCATGAAAACTTTTCCACTCTGAATTTCCTAGTTTCTCTGTGTTGCATACACATTGCAGTTAATTAAACCAATACAGTGGGCCAGATTCACTGGAATACTCCAGCTGCTTGGTACCTCTCCCCAGCAATACAAAGCAGCAAAACACAACCAGCTGGGCAAGGCAGGCTTACAGTTGCCTTGTATTGCCAAAGTGTTACAAAGCAGCTGGAGAGTGTTGGTGAATCTGGTCCTGTAAATTCAAGTTGTGAGACAGACAAATTGGCACATGAATGGCATATATTTTCTGCAATGACATTAAGGGCCCAGCTTGGCAGTGCTGGGGTAAGACGAATACACAGCAGAAATGGGTTTTCTCTACAGCTAGACAGTGCCCATCCCCCACACAAATACCCTGCACTCCACCCTTTGCACCACATAGTAGGTCTCCTTGGTTACTCTCTGCAGAGGAAGGGATGTGGTGGGAGCAAGGCCAGTAGATTTATAAACTGAAATAGTGTTCTGACTGTTCTTTGCCTCCTCCCTGACAGTGGCCAGCTGTGGGTGACTGATGCAGGTTTGAATGTCCTAAAGCACTCACTGGAGCTAAGGGTTCCTACCCAAAGTCCTGCCGTCCCTAAAAGCTTTTTCCTTGGATGACATTTTTAATCAGGCTTTCCTCCACTTCTCAGAGTTTAGCCCCAGATAAGGATTCCAGGATGCATAACTGAGTATCCCACTTCATTATGTATCATAATGCGACCAAAACCTGAAACAAAAAAAATGACACTAGCAAATATAACCAGGTGCATTCTAAGTAGAATTTTCTAATCTGTCATAAACACTTAGTGCCATGAATAATAAGTTACCTGATTGTCTTTGCCCCACCAAGTCTTCCTTTGGGGAAGAGTTCATAACATGTCTGCTAAGGCATCTCAGAGAGACTACAGTTAGTGAGTTATGAATGATAGTAGCCCTCAAACTACAAGGAAGTTGCAACTGCCAACAGCAGCAATGGGGTTAATGTATAAAATATGTTCTCCCATATCTAGCCTGGTTTTGAGATCTCTCACAGAATTTTCATAATGAGCATATTGTGCCTGTCAGGGATTCACTTCCTCACTGAAACCTTCACAGTCACTTTTATCCCCAAAGTTTCAAACTTCTTTTCAAACCCTATAATTACCTCCCACTGCCATTAATCATTTCAAAATAGGTTTTGCAAAGCTTTATCACTTAGAGGGCTGGAAATGAGAAGGGACCTCCTGTATCTGTGTCACCTCGCTGGACTGAGTTGTCCTAGTCCAGGAAAATTGACAATTAGCTAAAATGAGCTTTGTTGGAATACCAAAGCTTTCAAATAATAATATTGTGAAATGTGAAGATAATCCAGCCAGCTTTCTCCCTCTTTCATTTCTCTTTCATTCTGTCAAAGAAAGAAGCAAACACCCTTCCATCATCTGCTACAGTATGAATCTAGCCATCAGAGAGGGGATATTCAGAGCAGTGAAATAATTTTTCCAGCCCCGCTGCTTTCTAGTTTTGGATCCAGTCAGAAAGGTTAGGAGTAAGAATAATGACTGGAGCTGGTAAAAATGAGGGAAGGGGAATTCAAAAACATTTCCACTTAGAAGTTTTCAGGTTTTTTTGGGTGGAAATTTGCACAATATTTTTTTTACCATTTTGGGGGGAGGGTGTCAATTTTTCCACTGGAAAAAAACAAATTAAATTAAAGGAAAGAGAGAAAAAGGAACAGGGAGAGGAATTCCTCCCAACCTTAAGAGTTTACTTTTCATCAGAAACCCCCCCCAGAAATTTTCAAAAAATAAATTTTAATGTAATTTTCATTTTAGAGAAAAAGCCATTTTTCACTGGAAATAATTTTATTAGAAAAATATCAGCGAACTCTACTAGTAATATATTTGGACCCCATCAGAAGAAGGGTGGACAACTCCCTGTGTAGTGTTGTCCCCAGTGGAGATAAACAAATAGGAAACTTGCACAGTTTAAAGGGAAGTGAATCTTTGTTACTTTAAATACTTGCTTTCTCAGAAGAGGATAATTTTGGGCCCAGCCACCAGTGACGGAGGAACAACATTCAGAAGAATAACTGCCATTTATTTTATTGAATTTGGAAGTGGTTAAATATATTGCAGTCAGTGTTTTATCTTACATTTCTCTGATATGCCACACTTCTTCATGTGGGATAGTTTCATTTGGGACTGAAGGTGATTTGTAGTAAGAAGAAGGAGCAGTGAAAATGTATCTGCATGTAAAAAGCCCCACTCAACCGGCTGATACCAAATTATGATGTATTCCGGCCTAACAAAAACATAGCATAGTTTTTGGGAGAGGCTGTCAGTCAGTTGTGATGCAAAGAAACAAGGATCCAGATTTTCTAGTCTATTCTGTCTTGTCTGTGCTGCTCCAGCATGATCACTTTTGCGAAGGATTAAGCGTATGAGATGCAGGATGCATTTGCTGGAAGTTAAACTCAGGATAAACACAACTGTAAAGAGATGTGACTTTGAAGAAAAGGTGGGTCCAACCTCCAAAATTACTTAACATCCAAATTTCCCATAGAGTTTCAGCTTGGTCCATTGTAAAGTTGTAGTCCTGACACCTTAAAATTCCACCTGTCTGCTATGGGATTTCCTGACATACAGGGATAATTCCATTGAATAACACTGAGTTTCTGTTTCTATATTAAAAAAAAAAAAAGTTACTACCTTCTTGCAGAACTGTTGGAATATTAAGGCTCTAGGGTTGCATAGTCTGTCTGTGAAGTTTAGGTCCAAATCTGAATTTCTCCAAGCTCAGGGGTTTTGTTTCAAGACCTAACTACATCTGAACTTCAAGATGATAAAAGTAAGGGAAAACCCAGAAAGAATAAATGAAGTATTCGGTGTCCAACTGGCTGTTGGCATTGGTATCACTTGAAGGTAATTCAGAGGAAAAGTTTGCATCTTATCATAAGAGAAATAAGAGAAAGCAGTGAAGTCAATATAGGCAGTCTAGAGATGTTCTACTGGTATGGAACCCACTGCTGTGCTTTGTGGACAACAATTTAAGTCAAAAAGCACCAGGCTAATTGGAGAATGATTATTCAACAAGGGTCAAATTTTAGAGAGAATAATGAGTGTTGATCAGTTAGTCAAGAGAACTGAAGAGAGTGAGGCTGCTGTACTTTGTTGTGCATATTGAAAAGAATGAGACTCAAGAGACTCAAAAGTAGATTCATACTTACAACTTTGAAACAGGAAGGGAATGTACAATAGTTTTCTCTTATTAGCTAGTGATGAGTGAAGTGATGGAGCCAGGGCCGGTGTAACCATTTAGGCGACCTAGGCGGTTGCCTAGGGTGCTGGCATTTGGGGGGCGCCATTTTCTTTGGTAGTGACCGTGGCGGCCAGATCTTCGGCTGCCCCAGTCGCCGCTGGCATTTAGGCAGAGGGCACTGGAGCAGGGGAGTGCGGAGAGGGTCGCCTTCAGCATGTAAGGGGGGCCAGCAAGCAGGGGAACTCCCTGCCCCAACTCACCCCTGCCCTGCCTCCTCCCGAGCACACCATTGCCGCTTCACTTCTCCAGCCTCCCAGGCTTGTGGCGCCTAAGCTGATTGGCGCCACAAGCCTGGGAGGTGGGAGAAGAGAAGCAGCCACGGCGTGCTCGGCGAGGAGGCAGGGCAGGGTTGAGCTGCTTCACTTCTCCCACCTCCCAGGCTTGTGGCGCCAATCAGCTTAGGCGCCGCAAGCCTGGGACGCGGGAGAAGTGAAGCAGCGACGGCGTGCTTGGGGTGCTCATGCTCGTGCGTGGAACAGGGATGAACTGGGGCGGAGGGGTGCCTCTGGGCAGAGGGTGGGAGGTGGGAAAGTTGCTGCAAGGGGGGCACCTCAGGGTGGGGGGGGGGAGCTGCTTCAGTGGGTGCCTCAAGGTGGGGGTACGGGGAGGGAGAGCGCAAGGTGGAAGTTTTGTCTAGGGCGCGAAACATCCTTGTATCGGCCCTGGATGGAGCTATAATGTGGGGAAGAGACATCAATATTTGCCTTTGTGTAGGCAATGTGATATATTGTTAGACAATTGGGGCTATTTCATAGGCAAATACAAGTAGCAAGAATTAAAAAGCACAATCTCCAATTGGAGGTGTTGCTCACCTGTGACATTTGTAAACGGCATCATGACATCTTGATGCTGAAACTTAGAGCAGAGCAATGTTCTGATACATTGAGCCTTTTATAAATGTTGTATCATTGCTTAGTAGTATAGAATACATTTTCTACTTCCCAGGTACACTGTGTAAGAAGACATAGGTTAGCTGTTAATGTGGAAGATTAATTGGAAATGATTTTAGGAAGAAACAGAATTACCCTGAAAAGGACAGTCTGTATCTCACAGCACAGCACAAATCTTCCTGTTAACATTTGGGAACTGATTTTTGTGTGTGCACTGCTTGCAGTAGATCATGCCAGGAATATCTACAAAAGGATAATTTTCACACCAGAAAGTGAAATGGTAACTGACTGACTGGGGTACATGTCTATGTATAATTTATTAATTGTTTGACATCCTGAACACTCAGTTTATCTATACCAAACCACAAACTCCATTTTTAAAATAAATTGTTCTGTGCCTTCACTTTGGCCTAGTAGCCTCCACATTGAGCTGGAACATTCAGGAGGTGTCAGAAGAAATTCCTGCACCTAGCAAACCGTTAACAATGGAAGCACCTTTGAACACAGAGCTACCACTCCAGGCAAATGATGCACTCTAGGCGGGTGATCTAAGGCACAGATCACCTAATGGGGTGGGCTTCTCTTACTTGATAGGGGATTTGGGGCTGACCAGGGTATTACCTGACAAAGGGAACTAGAAGTCTATGAAAGGAAGGGTCTCTTACAGCTATTTTGGAGAGGGAGTAGAGACCAGAACCAAAGGCTGTGCAGGAGAAGGTGGAGAGGAAGGATCCTTCACTTGGCAGAGGACTCTGACCAAACCTTAAAAATGTTTTGAAATGCTGAGAAAACTCAGGCAGGGAATGGCATTACAGTGTTTCTTATTTTGCAGAGATCTACACATCTTTTGTGCTGTCTGAGCAAGAGTGACTATTTCAGACACAGACCTTGCAAAAAGGATATCCATTTGCTTCAACATTCATGCATTCCTGAAGGAGTAAATTATAAACAAGAGTGCCCATAAGAGTGGAGCTCTGGGAAAGGAAGTGCTTAAGTTACTGGAGAGATGGGCGTTGTTTTGTTTTGGGGGGGGAACAGGGAGGCTAGGGCAGCTGGGCCCCTGGGATTTACTACTTCTCAGAAATGACAGTCACAGTCTCTGCCCAGGGAGTGAGCCTCGAAGCCAAAGAGGGAAGACAGTGTCCTAAGCCTCCCCAGACCAGAGGGGAACTTAAAGTGCCTGGATCCAGCAGTTGGGTCCAAACACAACAGCCTGGCAAGTGTCCAACAGAGAGTGTTCAACTGTGTCTGTAACAGTGATGGAATAGGTCGACAGAGAGAAGAGTGAAATGAATGCTAGGAACCTATTGTGTGAATGTGGAATTGGAGTAACATGTAAATATGAAAATAAGAAGAGCTGCCTATCAAGGTAGGTTTTCAATGGCTGGTGAGCATGCAGCCACAGAAGCATACTTCAGACACTCAAATATGCACAGAACTAGGGACATGCTTTCGTGTGTCAAAAAACCTCTCTCCCCATTCTCCACCTATGTGAATGCTGCAAACTCTTGTGTTGACTAGTGGGTCTCTCATATAGTTTATCATTCTGATAGCTGTTCTGCTTTATGGATGCAACAACGTGCCAGGAGAACAAAGACACTGGCTCATTGATTTTCACCCTTGTTTCAGTCATGCCTCTACAAACTTGCCTCTCTTCCCCATCCCTGGGCTCCTAACCCAACATTCTTTAATAAACTTTTGAATCCTCACTCTGCCTTTCTGTCTGACCCCTCTCGGTTTCCACTCCTCTGCGTCCTCTGGCTCCCTCTAACTGCATCCTGCTAATGCTGCACCCCTGTAACTTGACTACTTTACTCTTCCAGCCTCTGGATCTTCACCTACTGTTATGCTTTCAGAACTATTATTCTGCTCCCTTGTCATTAACGTGGCCCTGTGCCTTATCTTTCCAACCGTTCATCAGCACCAGAGAGCTATTTATCTGGGGCTCTACTGTTTTTTGATTTGTCACTCTAGTCTCTGGTCCATCTTTTCTCACCTACCCACTTATAGGGGTGAACAAAAATCTGTACCTGTCACTACCATTTCCATTGATTTCCCTTGTGGTCATAGAGCGGTCTAAGTACAAATCCCCCTGACGCCTCTGTGGAGGTTAGGCAAAATTGAGCATTTGCTTTTGAACATGTTAAGAGTATATAGGCCGTATTTGAACCCACTTCCTCCTTGTGAACCAATGTTTGCATGCGCATATTTGCATATTTGATTTTTTTAAAGTACACATTCCTTGTGTACCTCATTTTTTCCCCCCCAGATACAGCCCTTACAATATCAGGGTACAAAATTTGCCACAGGGTTGATGGGAAGAAGAGATGATTATATAGAGTATTGATTTTATGGGAAGAAATGTTATGGCTGACATAGACTTGGATTGAAATTAAGGACCGTAAAGGTGGTGTATTGATTCTAAGATGCTGCTGCTGCTATAGTTTACATAACTGGGGCAGTTGAAATAATAATAAAACAGTAGGATCAGCAAATGGATTTATATGTTGCAGAATGCAGTAACCAAGCAAGTTCTTTGATCCTGGCAGGGTTTTAATTACTCAGATGTTGATCTGGATACAACTCAAGGCAAAAATGATGAGGCGGGAACATAATCTGAGAGGTATTTCAGGGTTGCTTTCTTATAGTGTTTATTGAAGCATTCAGATGGTTAGAAGCTATTTTGGACCACGTCCTAGAAAATGCACCAAGTATGATTAATAAGGCTGAAGTAAAGGAACACCCAGGACATTACAATATCATTAGTTTAAAATATTCTTGAGGTTAGAGGAAGCAAAATGAACGTTTTGGGCCATCGGAAAGCTGACTTGGAGGAAATATGAAATACCCTAATAAGTTCTGACTAGAATTTTATTATGCAGGGTGAATCTAGTACCAGACAGTGGAAAATATTTTAGAAACAGTTGGAGATGCAATTAAAATCCATCCTGGTCCAGTCCAAAGGGGAAAAAAAGGCAACAGATGCAAATTTGTTTAAGTAGGAATGTAAAAATAATTATAAACAGAAAGCATCTTTAAGAATATATATAAAACCTAGTGAGGAGAGGATTGGGAAACCTCTAAAAATATGCATAAGCAAGTTAAGACCATAATTAGATATACTGAATATTCAATTGTGAAAAATATTTCAGCTAACAAGGCATTCTTAGTTGTATTTACAGTAAGTGAAGAGAAAAATGGAAAAGTGATTTATTTAGAAGGGAGAGTGGGGAACTGGAAAATAGTCTAACAAAATTACAGATCTGCAGAGGTAGAAAATGGCAAGCTGTGCAGGACAGCTTGTATTTCCTAATGAAAATAATAATTAAGTACTTATATAGCATTTAACGTGTTCAAAGTTCTGTGCAAAATTGTAGCAGATGTAGGGAAGTAAGTAGTGTCTCTATTTTATAGATCAGGGAGGAAAGTGATGTGACTTGCCCCAAACCACACTGTGGGTCAACAGCACATATGGGATTAAAAAAAAGTGTTTCCAGCTTGACAACCCTTCACTTATTCTTCTGTTTTACACTGCCTCCCTCTATCTTTCTTATCCTATCAAAAAAATGGAAACTTGAGGCCAAATTCTGGATCTAACCAGCAAGAGGTAGCAGTATAGTTTAGCACGGACAAGAGAGGCAGAGAAGAATATGTTTTCTGGCCCTAATCCTACAAATTGTTCCACAAAGGCAGACCCATGTACTCCTCACAGAGCCCCATTGAGGTTTGGTGCAGACACTGAATAGTTTTCAGGATAGCCCCCAACTTAGTATGTGCTTAAAAACAGCAAGATATGGACTAGCCAGCATGGGATCTGGCCATATTCTTTAGTGGACAGACAACATACACCTTGGGTTATGGAGCTCCAGCCACTACAGAAACCAATCCACTCTTTTTTAACAATAATCCTGAGACATCCTGCCCTGCTTCTTTGTGGGTGGGGAGAATGGCTCCTTGTGCTATATTTTCCTATTGCCACACGACCACACTCATTCAACATAGGGGAGGATCTAGACCATGATCCAGTGAGGTGCTTAAACACATGCCTAACTCTAAACATGGGATTTCAATGAGACTACTCACTTGCTTAGACCTTGTCTACACTGGCAAGTTTCTGCACAGTAAAGCAGCTTTCCGCATTGTAACTCCTGAGGTGTACACACTGCCAAGCAACTTAGTGTGAAGAAATTGCGCAGTTGCAGTGCTGTAAAAAAACCACCCTGACTAGAGGCGTACAGCTTTCTGTGCTGGGGCTACAGCACCGCAGTACCAGTGTAGACACCCTGATCAATTACAGTGCTGTGAATGGCCTCCAGGAGGTATCTCATAATGCCTATTCTTGCCTCTCTGGTCATCAGTTTGAACTCTACTGCCCTGCCCTCAGGTGACCAACCATGAGCCCCACCCCTTAAGTTCCTTGGGGATTTTGAAAGTTTGCTCAGTGATGTGTGCAGCAGTCTCAGCATCTCTTTCCAGATGACCATGTCTGCTCCAGGGACCAGGTGATCCCCCACTTGTAGCAATGCTGAGCTGTTGAACCTCATCAGCATTTGGGGAAAGGAGGCTGTCCAGTCCCAGCTGCACTCCAGCCTTAGGAATTATGATATATACCGACAGATTTCATGATGCAAGACAGAAAGGGGCCATGACCGGGACACACTGCAGTGCAGGGTCAAAGTGAAGGAGATGCAGAATGTCTACCACAAAGCGCAGGAGGCACATCGCCACTCTGGTGCTGTGCCCACAAGCTGCTGGTTTTACAAAGAGCTGGATTTGATACTCGGTGGCGATCCCACCTCCACTGGGAAGGCCACTCTGGATACTTCGTTGGCTCACATGCCAGTTGAGAGTGGACTGAGGCAGGAGGAGGAAATCTAGGATGAGGATGTAGAGTGGGAGAGGGCACCCAGAGGCAGAGGATGACTCGAAAGTCAGAGCTGCATGCAGGCAGGAGCTCTTTTCTACCCCGAAGGAGGCTAGCCAGTCACAGCTGCCAAAGCTTGGCGAAGCGGAAACAGAAGCAGAGACTCCTGGTAAGTGGCTTTGATTTTGAGAATTGCTGAAGCGAGTTTTTGGGGCAGGAGGGTTGCAGAAAGCAGGCTTGTGTCTGTACGATGTGTATACCACCATATGCCTAGTCTGAGCAGTGGATTGATAGGGTGTTGATTAACTCCCTCTCTTCACGGGAATCTGCTTCAGAGATCTCCACAAAACTCTCATGGAGATACTGGGCAATCTGCAGACGCTAGTTCTTTGGTGGAGCTGATTTGTTTCTTGCCCCATTAAGGATAACTTTCCCGTGCCACTCTGCTGTCACGGAGCCAGGGGAGGGGGAGGGAAGGAAACCATTGCTGCACACAGGTGAGCCTCATAGAGGCCAGGGTGGAAGCTGCAGCCTTGGAGAAGAACCTCCCTTGATTCCCTGTTCACCCTCAGCAGAGAGAGATCTTCCATAATGAACACAGCTTGTGTTCATAATAATAATGACTATAAGGCTCCCTCTGCAGTGCTGGCTTTCCCCAAGTTCCATATGCCCAGTGCACAATACAGCCCTGGAACACTGATTTCCCCTGCCCCTGCAGTTACTCACCATTTTGGGGGTCTTGTGGCTCATGTGTGCTTGCCTGGAGTCAGACAGTTACTAATAGGCATGTGAATAGTGGCAGTGTTTTTTAAATCACTGAATCAGTGGTCTGTGTCTTGAAAACAATGTTGCATTTTGGCTGCACAGATATGACCTTGGGACCCCAGCCTCCCTCTTTGTTATCACTGGCTGAACTGCTTTGCAGAATTAGACAGTGGCCATGAAGAACTAAAGAGGACTTTCTGCGTGATGTCATGATGCAATCCATGGCTGAAAAACAAGAATTGAAGGAGTGGCGGAACAGCGAGAAGAGAAACCGAAAGGATAACATGGCGCTCCAGAATGTAGCCACAGAGCGGCTCTTTAACATTATGGAGCACTAAGTGGACATGCTCCAGGTGTTACTAGCACTGCAAACTGAGCAGCTCGCCACCTGCCCTCCCCTGCAGCTGCTGTCACAAACTCTTTCCTTTGTGCCCCCCAGACACTGATAACACACTCTTATCAACCTCCTGGCGCCAGTCTGTACCCACTGCATTCCATTCCTCCCACATCACAGTCCAGCACTATACATTCCCAATATGCATTGCATTCAACAACCATCCCTCTGCAGTTTAGCCCTGCTGAAGTGCGGTACCCATTGACTGTACTCCAAAGGAGAAGGTTGGATATGTACCTGCACATACATAAATCTTTAACCAGCCTGGGACCCCACCTCCTTCTGTGACCCTCCCTTGCCCCTTCCCCCTCAGTGCTGATGTGTTTTTCCTTTGTTTCGCTCCTCCATTTGTTTTTTTTAATAAAAAATTGTTTTGGTTTGAAAGCAACCTTTATTCCATTAATTGAAAGCAAACAGAGCCCTGCAAAGCAACAGGCAATTTTCTTAAACCTTTATAATGCATCATCTGCACCAATCACAATCACCTCCTATCATTACAAGCATGGTATTCCCAAGCATAACAACAAATATTCATGGCTTTCAGCTTCAAATTGCTGTCTCAAGGCATCCCTGATCCTTATGGCCCTACGCTGTGCCACTCTAATAGCCCTGGTCTCTGGCAGTTCAAATTCAGGATCCAGGCACTGAGCCTCAGTGGTCCAGGCCTGAGTGAAGCTTTCACCCTTCCCTTCACAAATATTATGGAGCGTACAGCATGCATCTATAAGCATAGGAATATTATCATCACCTAGGTCCAGCCTCCCATATAGGCAGCACCAGTGGGCCTTTAAACGGCCAAAAGCATACTCAACAGTCATTCTGCACTTTCTCAGTGTGTTGTTAAACCACTCTTTGCTGCCCTGTGTATGGCTTCATAAGCCACAGCATTAAGGGGTAGGCAGGGTCTCCCAGGCTCACAATGGGCATTACAACTTCCCCTACGGTGATATTCTGGTCCAGAAAGAAAGTTCCTGCTTGCAGCTTCCTGAACAGGCCAGTGATTTGAAAGATGAATGCATAATTCACCTTTCCAGACCAGCTTGTGTTAATGTCTGTGAGATGCCCGTGGTGAGTCATGAGCACTGGAGAACCATTGAGAAATACCCCTTCCAATGCATGTACTTGGTGGTTAGGTGGTCTGGTGCCAGAATTGGCATGTGCCATCTATCACCCCACCATAGTTAGGGAATCTTATTTGTGCAAAACCATCCACAATGTCATGCACATTGCCCAAAGTCACAGTCTTTTGGAGCAGGATGCCATTAATGGCCTTGCACACTTCCGTCAACATATGTCCAATGGTCACCTTTCTCACTCCGAACTAGTTAGCGACCAATGAGTAGCAGTCTGAAATAGCCAGCTTCCACAGTGCAATTATCAAGTGCTTCTCCAATGGCCGGGGAGCTCTCATTTTCATGTCCTTGTGCCACAAGGCGAGGATGAGCTCATCACACAGTTCCATGAATGTGGCTTTCCTCATCCGAAAGTTCTGCAGCCACTGCTCAGTGCTTGTTTCCCAAGTCCAAAAGTGGCATTCCACTATGGTCTTCATTTCTGTGAATGCCACAAGCAAAATCGTGTCATAGCTACTACGTGTGGTGAGATAAATGCTGATATGCTCTTGCCTTTGTAGTTTAAGCAATAACTCCAGTACCACCTGGGACATGTTAATGAGAGCGAGTAGCATATCGGTCAACAGTGCAGGATCCATTCCTGCACACCGAAGAGGCAGAGCAGAGCATGCAGTACACAAACCATTGAAAGATGGCGCCAGATGCAGACAGAAGCACAGGGATTGCTGGGATGTGAAGCAATGCATCATGGGGCATTGGGACAGGACTCTGGATGCCCCATAACCCCCTACACCTTCCCATAACCCTTAGCAACAGCAGCAGCAGCAGCAGAAGAGATGATCTGTGGGATAGCTGCTCAGAGGTACCGAATATTGCTGCAAGTGCCAGAAGTGTGAACATACTATTGCGCACGCAGCTGACAGTGTGAACAAACAACAGCTGTTTCCCTTCATTGCTCTCTGAGCAGTGCTGTAACTCTGCTAGTGTAGACATGCTCTTAGTGTTAAACACATGCTTAAGTACCTGATTGGATCAGGGCCTTAGTCCTCATAATATAGATATCAGCAGATATGATTGTAATGGAAGATTTTCAAACACTTAATCAATTTCTACTTTCTCTTCCTTAATCTATAGTAATGAGATTTCAAGAAAATGAAAGTAGAAATTGATTAAGTCTTTGGGTGATGATTTTTTAAGTTCCCTGGTGAGAGGACTAGAAAAGTGCAAATATAATGTCATTAGTCAGAGATAGGGCCATGACATCAATCATGAGAAAATATTAGGAAAAAAATGTGTGGGTTCAGTGACAGAGCATGCTGTAGTCCATAATTTCTTTAGCGACAAATAATGTGAATTATGAGAATGTCATGGGTCTCACCCAACTAAGTTATTGGAGTTCTTTCTCAATAGCACTTCTTGTTCTGTAGGCCCTGTGATAGGCTGCTCATCCTACCCCTCACCTGACAGGGTTAAGGTAGTTTCAAAAGGGTTAATTAACCTAATACTCTTCTGGGGGAGAATTAGGCTGGCTAGGCAAGCCTTAATAAAAGATGGAGTCTAGCTGGACAGGAACGGGGAGAGATGGTATAAAACTAGGAAGCTAAAGACAGAAGAGGCTCCATTGTAGAGGCCTGTAGTCAGGGATGTTGGAACAATTTGTATCGTGGGGGTGCTGAGAGCCATTAAACCAAACTGTGAGCCCTGTATATAATGGAAGCCACTTCCAGGCAAGGGGTGCGGTGCAGCAGTACCCCTGCCCCGTTTGCTCCAGCACCTATGTCTGTATTCATTCTCTAGTGTTAGAGAAGGAACCCGGGGGAAGAAGAGGAGCCCTGAGAGAAGGGCATAACTGCAGGGTAAAGGAGGAGTCTGATGGAGGCAAAGGAGGATCAGCCCAGGAAAAGCATGGTTTGGGACACTGCCGACTTTGGTTGCTGGTTGTAGGGTTCCAGGGCTGGAACCCAGAATAGTGGGCAGGCCAGGGTTCCCGCACTAGACGCTGGAGAAGTGACCCAGACCAGGAAGTGGAGCAGAGGACTGCCTAGGTCAGTCTTTGATACTCCAGAAAGGAAAACACAGTGAGTTGGCTGAAGAGCCAAGATATGAAGAGAATACCCTGAGTTGAGGAGACACAAGTGAGAAGGAGCACAAGTGAGTGGCAGAAAGGGGCAACACATCTGCAAAGAGCTGCTTCCTAGGGCGGTCAGGAGGAGGTGCCCTAATGGTGAGTGGACCCTATGAGAGGGCCATCTCTCTCTCTCCATCTCCACAGAGAGAGAATGCACATTTTCTTTTTAAACCTTTTTATACTTTTATGTTTTTTTTATTGAAAATGATTAGCTTAACAAAGGATTCATGATTCTGGTGGTAAAACTATTTTTCTTATATAACTAACTCTATAACTCAAAATTGTATGGCCCAGATTTTTAAAAGGTATTTAGGCATTGCAATCAGCATTGCAACTTCTAACAGATTTAGGACCCTAAATCTTGTTTTCAAAAAGATTTAGGAACTGGGATTTGGGCTCCCAAATACCTAAATCCTTTTTGAGAATGAGATTTAGGATCCTAAATCTGTTCAGTATTGCAATGCTGAGCTCAGTAGCATCTAAATATCTCTGAAAATCTGGGCCTATGGGCCTGGGGGAATCAGGGAATTAGAAAAAGGACTCGGAGCTTTTCTCTAGATCCTCAATCTGAATCCAGCACAGTCAATAGTAACCACATTTTATTACCATTTAATGGCTCTATGACCAGCCTGTTATGCAGCTGAAAATTGCATTGTCCTTTTTTCCTGTCATATTGCCATAAAAGATGGAGTACTGCTTTTAAAAAAGCCTATTTGACTTAGCAGCCTCAGAATAAAATATTTAAAAGTATGAAAATCCCATTTATTTTTCCCCATGAGACGTAGGCTTCTAAATGCCTAAATCACCTTTGAAAGTGGGACCTAAAGTCACTTAGGTACTCTTAGAAATTTTCAGTTTAATTTTTAAAATTTTATCCATAGATCTTTTCTTCTGGCTTTAGTGTTGTCCTGATGTTTTCTTCCCATTGGTTATCTTTAAGATTATTATTCCCCTGATGACTAGTTTAAACTTTTCCTAGCTGAATGTGTTTGTTATCGACTGCTCATGTTTTCAATATCTCTAATTCCCTGTGTGTTATTTCCCTGCTCTGACTAGAGCTGATTGAATTACTTTTTTGCAAACAGTTTATATGTCAAATGTAACATTACTTTTTGTTTGCCAAGTGTCTGCAAACAGATCACATTTTTTCTGAATATGTTCATTATTCAAATCATTGAAACAGATTATAAGAGCACTTCAGACTATAGATGTCTCATGAATTGTTCATGGAAAGTATTAATTTCAACATGCGATACTCAGAATTCATTCTTCCGACTGTGTGACTGGTTATCTAAGTTATATGAGACAGTGTATATTCCCTGATAGGAAAACCTAACCATAAGAAACAGTAGTGCCTGAACAAGTCTTTGGGCATTGCCAAAACCTAAATCATTCAGACTTTCAGGGGGGCTGAGTGGGAATTAGGCACCAGAAATTCTTGACCCTTCAGTACTGCTCCTTAGAGTTTATGGGATACCTAATAGTTAACTCTGTACATACGAATCTTTTGAGACAGTATGGCCAATAGTTAAAGTTAAGATTTTGTCAGTTATTTTTAGTAAAAGTCATGAATGAGTCATGAGCAATAAACAAAAATTCATGGAGCTCCAGGGTTCCCTGCTGTTGCCTCCCAGAGCTGAAGTGTAAAATGTCACAAAAGTCAGATTCCTTGATCTCCGTGACATAATCTTAGCCTTGTCCATGATTTAATAGAGTGCTACCATGTCCACCCATAGTAATCTTTTTTCTAAGGTTGAATGGGCCGAGTCTCTTTAATCTCTCCTCATGGAACAACATCTATATCCCCCAATCGCTCGTATTGACCTTCTTTGCGCTTTTTCAAATTCTAATGACATGGAGTGATCAGAGCTGCACACACTACTCAAGATGTGAGTGTTTCATGGATTTATGTAGCAGCATTATGGTATTTTGTCTTATTTCCTATCCCTTTTCTAATGGTTCCTAATAATCTGTTTTTTGACTGCTGCTGTATATTGAGCAGATGTTTTTTGAGTATTATCCACAATGACTCCAAGATCTTTCTTGAGCTGTACCACCTGATTTAGACCTCATCACTTTGGAAAATATAATCCCAGCTATATATACAATGTGCATTATTTTGCATTTAGCAACACTGAATGTCATCTGCCATTTTGTTGCCCAGTTACGCAGTTTTGAGAGATCCCTTTGTAAATCTCTGCAGTCTGCTTTGGACTTAAAGTTACTCAAAACAGCTGTATCATCTGTAAATTTTGCCACCTCACTTTTGGCCCCTTTTTCAGTTCATTTATGAATGTGCTCAACAGCACTGTCCCCAGTACAGATCCTTGAAGTTAGGCTTACTGTCCTTTAAGTGCCAGGATCTCTTCAGGAGTTCATTTTAAAGCGATAGGTTACATACCACAGTTAGTAGTTCTGCAACTTCATTTTGAGTTCCTTCAGAGTTTTTGGGTGAATACCATCTGGTCCTGGTGACTTATTACTGTTTAATTTATCAATTTCTTCAAAAACCTCTTGTACTAACTCCTCAATATGGGTCAGTTTCCCACATCTGACCTACCATTTTAGGTGACAAATCTGAGAAACTCCCTCACATGCTCTGCAGTGAAGACCAATGAAAAGAATTCATTTAGCTTCTCTGCAATGGACTTATCTTCCTTGAGTGCTCCTTTAGCACCTCAACCATCTAGTGGCCCCACTGATAGTTTGGGAGGCTTCCTGCTTTGGTTATACTTAAAAACCAAAAACTTTGCTGTTTTAGTTTTTGTGTCTTTAGATAGTTGCTCTTCAAATTCTCTTTTGGCCTGCCTAATTATTCTTTTGAGTTGCCGGAGTTTATGCTTCTTTCTGTTTTCCTCACTAGGATTTGACTTCCAATTTTTAAAAGATGTCTTTGTCATTAACTATGCTTTCTATTGTGTTTAGCCGTAGTAGCGTTCTTTGGTCCTCTTATTGTTTTTTTTTTTTTTTTATTTGGGGTTTACATGTAGTTTGTGCCTACATGGTGTTTTTAAAAAGTCTCCATCCAGCTTGAAGGCATTTCATTCTTGTGATTGTCCCTTGTAGTTTCCATTTACCTAGCCTCTTCTTTTTGAGTATTTTCCCCTTTTTTAAGTTAAAAACTATTGTAGTGAGTTTCTTTGGTATCTTCTCCCCAAAAGGATGGTCACTATTGCTGAGCAGTTCAACTATATTTACCTCTTAGACCCGAACATGTGCACCACTTAGGACTAAATCAAGAATTGCCTTTTTCCTTGTGGGTACCAGGAAGTGGGCTAGCTTCTCCAGGAAGTGTTCATTAATAGTATCTGAAACTTTATTTCTACATCCTAACTTGAGGTGAGATGTTCCCAGTCAATATGGGGTAGTTGGAAATCCCCCATTATTGTTATGTTTTTTCATTTTTGTAGCCTCTCTCATCTCCCTGAGCATTTTACAATCATTCACCATCCTAATCAGCTGGTCAGTAGCATATTCCTGCTTCTATATTCATATTATTCAAGCATGGAATTTCTATGGTACAGTTTGATTCATTTAAGATTTTTACTATATTTGACTCTATGATTTCTGTCATATATAGTGCCACTCCCTAGTAGTGTGACCTTGTAGCAGGGTGCTCACCATGCCCAGATGGGGTTAGCCTCCTGGCCGTGCTCCCCAATGAATCAGGACTACTTTGACCTGGTGCAACACCCATGCTCTTTATTCTTCTGTCCGGTCCCCACCACCAAACTCCAACTACTTACAGATTATTTACAGGTTTGGCCTAGCACAGGCCTCAGTGGCAACAGGGTAGCAGGCTCCTTGCAATTTCTGAGCCTACTCTACCCTCCTGGTCTCTATTCCTGCCCCACCCCACCCCCGGCTCACTTCCTCTCAAGCTTTTACTCCTGTTAACAAGGCTGGCAAATGTGGCCAGTTTCCAGGCCAGTCCTAGTTAGTGGACCAGCCCCAACCTATTTCCACTGATTGAGGCTGGAGTGGCAGGAGCTGATTAGAGCATCCCCTGCAGCACCATGCCACAGATCTACTGTCATACCTATATCGTTTGTATCCTTATATTATCATAGTTCCACCAAGACTCTTTTATGCCTATTATAGCAATACCTTCATTTAATATCAGGCACTCAGGTCCACTTGTCTTAGTATTTAGACTTGCATTTGTAAATGATGCAATTGAATGGAACTTGTTTTGAGTTTCTCTTCAGTTCCTACCTGTACTTGATCAACTGATAGCCTCTCCTCTTTACTAGGATATAGAGTGTCCCTTTTAGTAAATCCTCCCCTAAGGATGTCTGTCCACCTCTGCACCTGTTGGCTTTCTCCCAGCTGGAGTTTAAAAACTCCTCTATGATCTTTCAATTTTACATGCCATCTTGTTCTGTTTTGGTTTAGGTCAGGGTCGACAACCTTCGACATGTGGCCCATCAGGGTAGTCCCAGCCCCCCCCCCCCCCCCCCCCCCCCCCCCCCCCCCCGCAGCTCCTGTTGCCAGGAACAGTGAACTGCAGGCTTGCGGATGGTCAACGTAAACAAAATGTCTCATGGCCCGCCAGCAGATTACCCTGATGGGCCATGTGCCAAGGTTGTTGACACCTGGTTTAGGTGGAGCACAAGCTTCCTGTATATGTTCCTACTAACTTTGAATCCTTCCTCCCAGCACCATCATGTCATCCACACATTGAGACTCTGCTGTTCTAACTGGCCAAGCACATGGAATTGGAAGCATTTTAGAGAATGCTACTATGGTGATCCTGGAATTTAATCTCTGATCAAGCAGCCTAAATTTGGTCTCCAGGACATAGTTTTCAAACACAATAGTAATGCAATTAGTAAAACAAAAAGTTTACATAACACTTTGAATTTACACTTCCATTAAACTAAGCTAGATAAATCATTCTCCATTCTTTTACAGAGAAGTGTATAGCTTTCATCCCATGAAAACAATCGCCTCTCTGATCATTCTTCTTGTCAGTTTACCATTGCTTTATGCTTAGATGAGTGTGTGTGTGTGTGTGTGTGTGTGTAAAAGCAAGTACTGTGGCTTGAAGTGTTAGAGGATAAGGAGCTCTTCGCTCCTATCTGTTGGTGAACAAAGGGGACAATGGCCAGAGTTGCTTTCCTTCAGGTACAGTCATCTTAACTGTACCCAGACTCAGAATGTGTTGGGTAGTGAGGAGGGGATTAGGGGACATGGGTTCCTACTTTTTGCAAAGAATGCATCCTTAGGGCAGGGACCCTATTCAAGAGCCCTGTATGTGATTAGTTCCTCTCCCCTGAGAATCCTGTGCTTGGGAGAACTTCCTGATGGTAGATAATGCGGAGGCAGTTCCTTAATGGGAGTCAGGGGGAAGGATGTTTGATACTGCAGCTGAGCTGAGTGAACTCTGGTGAACCCCTCCTACACAGCCACTATATAAAGTTGAAGTCACTATAGCTGGGTTAGTTTGGTGATGCCTCAGGACAGGACCAGACTGCACTTCCTGGAGGACCTGAATACAGGTCTGCCTGAGTCCATCTTAGGACTCTGGACCTCCACTACCCAGTGACACAACACTGTGAGTGGGGCTTATTCGAAGAGGGAGAGGGGGAAAAGACATGGTAAAAGGACACTTGAATGCTGGTAGGTGGGGAGCTGAGTTACTGGGCTACTGCTGAAGTTACCATGCAAATGTTCCATTGATTATTTATATAGGTTGTTGCTGTGTTCCCTTTCTCTCTCACAAATTTTGCTTGTTTCATACACAGACCCAATCTTGAGTAGCAAAGTTTTGTCTATTGAGGGCAGCCAAGGAAGGTATTCAGGGATCCCAGAAATTCTGGGTGGGGGACCAAGCCCATGGCAGCTTAATTTTAAGATGACCCTGTGATAGCTTCCTACTCAGATTTGAACCTTAGCGTTCATAAACTGAGAAGCTAGCATGATACTCCCCCAAGCTTATTACCAGCTTGGATCTGATATCGCTGCCACCAATCAGGATTCTGAGTACCTGATAAACT